>NC_056749.1:394597341-394659841 GCF_019279795.1 Protopterus annectens
GTGCCCCCCACACTCCCCTACTTTAATATTCTCACTCCGAGGTCGCACTACGGTAGGGAAAAGGGAATTTTCCCTTACCGCACTGTAGTATGACGAGAACAACAATTATACTTACGCGAAAGTGCTGCTTCTGTGAACAGCACTTTCACGCAAGTATGCTCACCAAATTGGGATTCAGTGAAAGATGCAGTCGAGCATCTGTATGGATCTTATATATATATATATATATATATATATATATATATATATATATATAGCATTGTGAGGGTGGAGCTTCCATGTTGAATGGTGTAAAAGAAGAAACCTCATGCACAAAGCATTATGTGGGTGGTATGTGTTTGTGTGTGTGTGTGTGTGTGTGTGTGTGTTTGTGGCGTGCATACATGTATGCAATTTTAAGTAGAAATTGTTAGTGGTATAAGTGGTATATCAGATATGTTGTGTGTGCTGCTTTTGATATTGTGGACATTTAGGTTAGCTTATTTGGTAGGTAGTAATCTCAAAGGGAAACGTGTATATTTCACTTTGCAATCAATAGTGTTTTGGAGTTTTGGTGGGTTGTGTGGTTGGGGTTGTAAAGGTTACCAGCTTGGTAGGTCAGTGTTTCTGACTGTAATCATTACAAAATGATTTAGCCCTTATTATAATGCAGTTATATTACACAAATGAGTTGAATGCTCTTCTAGTTTACAATGAAACCTGGGAAGTTCTGTTGATTATAAACGCTTAACTAGAATCACTGCTTTTTCATCTTATATTGAGGAAAATCACAAACACATTAATGCTAAAGACAAAAAAGTGGTGATTCTAGTTAAGTGTTTATGTATTTGCGGTTTTCCTCAATAAAGAAATTGGCTGTCCTACAGCTTCTTGTATTGAGAACTCTCTTTTTGCGCCATTTCTCTTGGATTTATTGGTTTTCCTGGTCAGCACTGCTTTTACATTTTTTTTTTTGTTGTTTTAATGTTAGGAATGTTAGGAGAAGTGTGCTCTCTTACTAAGTTATAGTACTTTGACTTTTCTGTTACCTGTTGTGTGATAGCAAGACTGACTGAGTAATTTATTGACTTATTACAGGTTTATAGGTTAGTACTAGGACAGCTGCCCTTTCCAGCTATTTTAAGCAAGAAGCACAATTCAAAGCAAAACAAAATGTATGTAAAAATCTAATTTGCAAATATATATCAGACCGAGATCCAGAACGTCTCTATAACAGTTTAACAAAGTAATGCTCAGTTATATCTTAGATAATTGCCACAAGTTTTTAACAGTCTCACTGTCACTCAGAAGCATACACAGATAATGAATTTACAATTGTAAAATTTCAGTGTTTACCATATACACTGAGGTAAATGAACAAGATTGAGAGAAGGGGGGATAAGTATTAAAGTCAAATATGTTAGAGAGATGGGACAGAGGATTTATGGAGACCATCCTTGTGTGATTGAGTTAATCCGGAAACAGGAATATTTAGTTGGTTAAGAAGGAATGACAAATATTGCTTATAGCAGTTTGCAGTAAAATGGTTTTACATGATCAATATACTAACACTACAGGCAGGGATAACTCTAGTTTAGGGATCAGAAGTTGACATCCTAAACAAAACTTTTCTATAATCTTTTTTTATTTCTACAAATGTTTAGGGTTTCTAATATCTTGACAGGAATGGACCCCATTCCAAAGTTGGGGTATGATTAAACTTCATGAAATTAGTATTGCTTTGATCTTTGATGTTAACCAAGAATGCACTTCTCAGCTCTTCCAATGTATCCAGTATTATCCCCTTTGAAGTTCACATTGAGTAACATGCATTGGCTACAGAAAGTGTGACAGAAAATCCCTTTTATCGCCCCTATTGTTCCCACTACTGCTGGAACTAGTTGAGTGTCTCTATTCCAGATTGCTCTAGTTTCTGCTTACAAATCTTGGTATTTTATGACTATATGCCTCTGAATGCAGGGCACTAAATTTATAGGCATAGCTACTTCTATGACTAATACTACTTGTGTTCTTTTTTTTTTCTTTGACTATCATATCTGTTTTTCTTATTTCTGCCTTATAATGTTAGGTCTCTCAGTAAGTAGGACACTATAACTGGTGGGTATAGATATTTCTGTGACTGATACTACTTGTGTTTTTTTTTCTTTGACTATCATATCTGTTTTTCTTATTTCTGCTTTATAATGTTAGGTCTCTCAGTAAGTAGGACACTATAACTGGTGGGTATAGATATTTCTGTGACTGATACTACTTGTGTTTTTTTTTCTTTGATTATCATATCTGTTTTTCTTAGTTCTGCTTTATAATGTTAGGTCTCTCAGTAAGTAGGACACTATAACTGGTGGGTATAGATATTTTTGTGACTGATACTACTTGTGTTTTTTTTTCTTTGACTATCATATCTGTTTTTCTTATTTCTGCTTTATAATGTTAGGTCTCTCAGTAAGTAGGACACTATAACTGGTGGGTATAGATATTTCTGTGACTGATACTACTTGTGTTCTTTGTTTTTTCTTTGACTATCATATCTGTTTTTCTTATTTCTGCTTTATAATGTTAGGTCTCTTAGTAAGTAGGACACTATAACTGGTGGGTATAGATATTTCTGTGACTGATACTACTTGTGTTTTTTTTTCTTTGACTATCATATCTGTTTTTCTTATTTCTGCTTTATAATGTTAGGTCTCTCAATACGTAGGACACTATAACTGGCGGGTATAGATATTTTTGTGACTGATACTGCTTGTTTTTTTTTTCTTTGACTATCATATCTGTTTTTCTTATTTCTGCTTTATAATGTTAGGTCTCTCAGTACGTAGGACACTATAACTGGTGGGTATAGATATTTCTGTGACTAATACTGCTTTTTTCCTTTTTTCTTTTTTACTGCAATATCTGGTTTTCTTACTTCTACTTTTTTTTTCACTGCTGGCACCGGGTGAGCCCATGAGATCAGAAATTCTTAGTTTTCAATAATGTTTTGGAGATCATGTTTCCAATGCTTCTCACATACCTTTATAATGTAGTGCTTGCACAACTGCGGTGTAACAGTCTTGACACAGTATTGTCTCTCAATATACAGGCTTTCAACTAAGTTTACTAGTGACAGCAAGCAATAATTAGTATCTGGTTTTGACTGATACTAAATAGCTCTAACAAGGGCTGGAATATGCACATAGCATACCTGGAGTACTGAAAACAGTCTCAAGCTAAATGCAAAGCAGTGCAGCATAGCAGCGTTTGGCATAACAATCTCCTCTTCAGACTGACATGATCATAAGAGACCTAGATACCGGTATGGACAACAACTCTCTCTCTCTTGATCATTATGTTTCCTCCACAGTCAGGAAGTTATTCTGTTTGTCCTAATTAATTCCAAAGGGAATATCCTCAAGATCCAGAGAAATAATCCTATTAGTTCCCTTATCAGTCCCATCTTAAAATCCAGTGCTCCCCACAGTATGTACAAAGCCAAGCATGTTGCTCAATTGGAAAGGCTCCAAATATTTCTGACAGAGAAAACTGAAGTCATTAAATCCTTTAACTATTGTGAGAGATTAGCAGATCTTTCCTTATACACTGTAGCCAGCCAGCTGCTTCAAGTTAACTTATCACGTCCAATAAGTAAAATAAATAACTAGTAAAATAAAAAACACTGGTAATACCAAGGTAAAACCACCATGACTTTATTTAACTATGAACATTTAACCGACTAAGTGCTTTCACCCATGTAGGGCATTTTCAGAGTCAGTTTATCACAACTCATCACAACCTTTAAATAAGCATTTCAATTAACACTAAAATCAAATGCTAATTGGTTACAATGAATCTACCATGTAAACTTTTAGATTTTAGCCCTTAACTGTAATTAATGTAGTTGTTATACAAGTTTTATATATAAACACCAATACACAGTAAATAATAATGTGTCAACTTTCCATGTGAATTATTTCAACACTTAAAATCAAAACATATGTTTAGAAATGTAAATCAATATAATATAAAAAATGATAAATATAAAAAATATATATATAAATAAAAAATATGTGCAGAATGTGTGGTGTATAAAGTATGTGTAAAAATGTGCATGTATGCACACGTACCTAAAAGTCAAAAATGTTCTGTTATTTCTACTTATTAAATACATGCTGCCTTATGTTTTAATATACATGCTAGAGATGGGGTGTCATTAATGCCAGGTGCACTGCTTGCGTCTAATCGTATTTGCCACAAGCATTCCCTGACTTCTAGAATGGTTTTGTAATCACCACCAAAATCTTTGGTGTATAATCTGTCTATGACAAAAAACAAAAAAAGTTATAGTTTATACAGTTTTTACTGTGGTTGTGTAACGATTAGTTGATTTCCTGTTTTTAATGTCCCTGTTGTGTTCCATAATTCTTTGTCTCAACTTTCTTGTGGTCATGCCAATGTAGAAAGCTGGACAGGACAGACAACTTGCCGCATATATAACCATTTTGGTATTGCAATTGCAATGACCAGGACTCCTTAAAGACCTCTTATAATTGCCCACTAGAACATATGGGCCATCGTTAATGTATTTGCATGCTTTGTAGTTGCCACATTTGGCCATCCTAGCAGGTCTTTGACTAGTAGGCATAGGTATTCTTTCCAAATGTTCTTTAATATTCAAACCCCTACTATTGATACATAAGGGGTACTTTCCTAATGTGTATTGCATATATGTGGTAAGTACACTTTGCCATGTTGATTGAATAATATTTTTAACCTTAGTGGCTGTAGTGTTGTGTTGTAAAACCATGCCTATTTGAATATCCTTGACTTTATACTTATGAATGTTACTATTCCCTGCATCCCTTTGGCTGTCTAACAAAATGGGCCTGAAATCTGTGGCCCTTCTTCCAATAATGTCCTGTTTAGCTGAAATAAGTAAATCCATAGGATAGCCCCATTGACAAAACAGGTTAATTAATACCTCCAGTTCTTCCAAGAATCTGTTGTCTTCACTAACTATGCATGACATCCTAATCATCTGGCCTTTTACCATGTTCTTCTTTACATAATAAGGATGGTAACTCTCATAGTGTAAAAATGTGTTACTATATGTCTTCTTCCTGAATAGTTTGGATTCTACCTTCCCATCTTTGGTATATAATCGTAAATCTAAATAGTCAATGGTGTTTCTGTCTGCCTTGTTGGTGAATTTCAAAAATGTTGTAGTATTATTGAGGTAACCTATAAAGTCATCCAAATCATCTCGGGTACCTTTCCAAAGGAACAATATGCCGTCCAAAAATCTTAGGTAAATAATCATCTTGGATCTATACTCAGATGTCAAGACATACTGTTCCTCCCATTCAGCTAATAATAAGATGGCATAAATGGGGGCACATTTGGCACCCATAGCAACTCCAGTGGATTGTTTGTAAAATTCACCTTCAAAGCCGATATAGTTGTTTTCTAGAACAATCCACATCAAATCAACAAGTAGACTTCTCTTCACCCGATGTTTGTGGCTGTATTTAGTTAAACTACTGGTAAACCAGTCTAGACCAGTGTCATGAGGAATCAATGAAAACAAATTTACTATGTCAGCAGTTACAAACCAAAATTCCCCTAAATTTAAATCAGATAGGGTCCTGAGACAGTCCAAACAATGCCATGAATCTTTTAATATGTGTGGTATGTTGTCAAGAATCTTCTTGTTGGTAATATCTATGCAAGCTGCTAATGGTTCTGTTTTCGATCCCCTAGCCGGCACTATTGGTCTAAAAGGGGGGTTTGGTAATATCTTTATGAATCTTGGGGATTCATAATAAACTGGGCATGACTGGATGTTCCACTAGCATGTAGTTGTACTCTTCATAATTAATTATTCCTTCACAAAGGAATTCATAAAGTTGCCAGTCGATTTTTGTATATGCCCTCTGAACTTCAAATTTGGAAACCAATTCATAGGTGTTAGAGTCATGTAATATGCTCTGCATATTCCAAGAGTAATTGGTGTTCGTCATAATGACTACACCACCCCCTTTGTCAGGTTTCATGACCCTGTAATCCATACTAGATGAAAGTTCTTTTAGGCAAAATTCTTCTACAGATGTTAAGTTCTTATTGGTGGGTAACTTTTTGTCAATCAGTCTCCTAATCTGACTAATACATAAGCGTTCAAATACTGATATCAAAGGTTTGCAAGGTGGTATAAACACACTACTTCTTTTAAGTGTAAAAGTTTGTGTCTCTCTATCAATAGTGTGTTTATTACCAAAAAACAACCTTAAATTTAACTGCCTAGCGTATAACTTCAAATTGATGAGTAGTCTGCTAATATCATATTTGAAATTTGGAACGAACGAAAAAACTTTTTTTAACCAAACTCAAATGACTATCAGAAATTTCTAAATCTGAATAGTTGTAAATATGAAATAATGTGTCACCAATTATGGTAGGGCCATCGTTGCTGTTGGTACCTAAACTCTGAACCAAGGGTTTAATAGAAAGATCAAAGGAAGTATCTGTTAATAAGTCGTTGTTATCCAATGGGCCATCCTTAATGATGGAGGTGAAAGCTTCAAGTTAACTTATGTCTTTCTTTTTCAGCCATGGAAGACCAAGCCCTATTTTCACCTTATTTGTCTGCAAAAGCAGTGAATGAGTTAACACTTACACTAGTGTCCTAAATTTACACCAACAAATATACAAGACTTATTAAAGAGTTTCCTAACTCAATGTATTCCCAGCCTATGGAATAGGTTATCACTACAGGTCAAATAAAGTTAAGGCAAATCTTGATGGTTGGATGGCTAGACACAAATTCATACCAGGAAAGCAAGTCTTGATGACTGGATGGCTAGACATCCATTCACAGAAAGGTTATCATGTATGGCCATGTTCAGAATGGGAAGTGAGTACAAGGGTGGCAAGACATTTTAAATATATCTACTTAAAAGTGGATTTGGTTAGGCATCTTATGGTTCCCATGATTTCCTGTGTTCCTGTTTGTTCTGCTTACAAAACATAATGGACTAGGTTTACACTCAGCCTAATATACCAATGGATCTGAACTTTGAGATCATTAGATGAGCTTCCCAAGCTTTGACTGAAGAACACGATTCTAGGACTGACTTGGGTTGGAAGTACAAAAGGCAGTCTATGAAGAGTGGAAATGTCATTGTTCTACCATTGCATGTCCTTCAACATAACTGCAATCAATTGCAGTGTGTACACTAACAATGGACCACTCTGACTGCAGTGACCAAAAATACCACTGCATGTTTTTATGTGAGATCTGGCACTGGGTACAATATCAATGGATGAGGACAGGTATGCAATGGCTTTTAGGAACATCCTTGGTGGCAACTGTTTTTTGAGAAATGTAAGAAAAAAATATCATCACAGAATGAATCCTATACTGAAGAAGGGAAATTGCACAGGCACCTGTGTTCATGATGGCTGTTATGCATCTTTTTGTCTGATTCCGGGTAATAGGTTCATAGATTAGTACTAGGCTAACTGCCCTTGCGAGCTATTTTAAGCCTAGCCAATTATCCCTTGTGAGACTCAAACCCTGCACCTTGTGTTTGTAAGGCAGACACCTTAACCATCAGGCCACCCTCCTAACTCATAGAAATCCTCACATTGCAAAAAGCAGTGGAAAGTATTTTGATATGGCACATACAAAGTCTGCAGTACATGAGCCTAAATCAGATGGTCACCATCCTGTAATAGTATTACATGTATCCCTCAGATGGACACATACTAAATCTAGACATTTGGTAAACATCCTGGACACAGTAGAAAGAGTAAATGACAGGGAAGTGAACTGTTAACACTCAATGACTTAGAAAGCGTCTGCAGTGTAGTGAGTTGGATATAAAGATACTCATCTTTCAAATCCATGGTTAGTAGCAAAGCATTCTTAATAAGAAGAGTATAATGGCTGACGTTCGTGAATGTCTTTGCCCTTATAAAGCTGTTGAGTTCTGTTGGTTATAGCATGGTCCTCCACTGCCTTCTTTATTTCTTTCTTTGGCACTGGGGAACACTGTGTTAACTAAATACCTAATGAACTAAGAGGACAGGACAACAGATGAAAAGTTGCCATAAACTTGTATTTTGCTGTGTATGGTGTATGAGATTTGTCATTGAAATGGGGAAGGGGTGAGATACAAAACTCTCTGGGTCAGCCCATTATGCAACTTCTGTTACCGATGTTTCTGCATTTATAACTACTATGTCTTAAGACAACTGTCAGTGGATTATGGTGGATTGCATAATACTAAAACAAGAAGACATGCATGTTTCTTGTGAAATATTTCTTAACTACTTTCCTCATCCTCAATGATATTAATGATATTGCTGCTACTGCAACTTTTTGTTTTGTATATAGTGCTGCACTCATAACTGCATTCAAAGGAAGACCAAGACGTAGCCAGATAACTTCTACTGACTAGGGTACATGGGAATAAACACATGCTTTCTATTTTCTATAACCTTACCCTTTTCCTTTAGTTGTTTTAATACTTCTTTCAATTTGCAAACAAGCAAAACAGTTTTATCTAGAGGGTTTTCAGCAGTTGACCTAACATCTCCTGTAAAAGGGTTGACCTTTAACCAGTTGTGAAGAAGATACTGCCAGCACATCTAGCTGGAATTTTGTAAGTAATTATATGTTGTTGGTGAATATTGAAATGATTTATATAAGATGCTTGTGTTACAAATGTATTAGAAAGATATGTTATGTTTTTATCAAACTGGTTTGTACAGACGTGTGTTGAAAAGGTATTCTATAAAGTGTTTGTGTTTGAAATGCATCCACAGTGTGCCTTACTGGAAGAAAACAGAATGTACATGCACTATTATAACTGTCTAAATGTATAAACACTGGAAACTGGAATACAGTAGGTTAACTTCAGTCCAGCAGATTTTAGTAAAATAGTTTAAATAACTTTATAGGCTATATAATAAAACATGGTATCTTTCAGTTTTCATTGCAGCTAAAGACACAGAGTCTGTGCTGAGAAGCTTTCTGCATTGTCTTGAAAGCATGAAAGAATGCTTTGTTTTATGACTTCCGGTATCTGCCAAAGACCTGAGGTCTATGTATTTTCACAGGTAGATCATGAATACTGCCAGCTTCCAGCAGTGGGGGTTTTGCCTGAGAACTAGAGTTAGATGACAAGAAGTGATGCCATTCTGCAAGCTATCCCAGCAGTAATATTTGTGATATTAATTTGAGAAGTCTCTTAGTGAGGCAGGGCATTCTGTATTTTATCTTGGACCTGACAACAACTAGAAGTTCCATTCATCACAACTGTCTTGCTCTATTAGTAAGTTTTTTGGTTACAGTATAATTCTCTTAAATATAGTCAGGAATATAGCAAAGCTTAGTTTAGATATTTTTCTTTATTTATTTGAGACTGTCCTGCAATGTTGTTTTAAATATTTCCTGTTGTTTTTAAACTTTGATGTCACTGTGAATATATAGTTAATAGTGTCTTGTTCTTTTATGATTTATTATTAAATATATTTAAACCTTTCATTGTGGCTGACCTGTGTTGACAGTGTATTTATGTGTTGACAGTACTTGCATGTTTATTTGGTGACGCTGTATGAGCCACTCCTAATAGCCTTGCTCTTGGTCAAACTATCATTTGTATTAATATCAATATTGCACAGTAAAATTGGACACACTTTGTTAAGGCCCTTAAAGTAGCTGATAAGTGGTTCTGGTGGCAGTAATAACTACCTTATAGTCTGGGCAGAAGTGGGCATAGCTAGTAAATCTGTGCCAGCCTTTCCCAGGTGTGTGTGTGTGTGTGTGTGTGTGTGTGTGTGTGTGTGTGTGTGTGTGTGTGTGTGTGTGTGTGTGTGTGTGTGTGTGTGTGATCTCAAAGAGTGTGTGTGTCACCTACTTGGGCAGGGACACGAAGCACTGGTTGGACAGAAAGAGTGTTGGAGGACTTGGCTTGAAACCCTAGCTAAGAACTCAACTCTATAGCTGTGCCAGTGGGGGTTCTTATTGGGAATCTGGAGGAAGAGGGAGAAACCACCTCTAGACTGACTGTGGTCTCTGTGTGCTCATAAGGGAAATTGCACTTGATGCAGAGAGATGCATCTGGGGATACTGTGTGTGTACTAGACATTCCTCCCAGTGTACATCCTCCACTGGCGTCAGTGGTGAGGACTGAGGCTCCTTGATTACTGGTCCAGTGTGGGTCGTCACACCAGCCAAATCAATGTGTCACTATGACTGATGTAGAGGTTTCTAAAGCAGCATTCACAGATCTGTAATCACACTTAAGATGTGTCCCTACCCTGCCTGCAAAACAGCATCCAGAATATCTTAGGCTAGATCCTCCGATTATATAATATTCTCACTCTAATACTATTCCATAACGGTTTAATATTTAAACACATATCTATGCTAGGTTCTAAACAACAGTAGAGCCTGATACAGTTTTTTTTTCTTCTTATGGATTTTTTTACTTTATTCTCTTTCCTTCCATATTAGGGTACCAGGCTGCATGGTATATTTTGCTTCATAATATGTTTCCTTGACAATATAGTGGGATGAAAAAGGAAAGGAAGAGAGCATTTGTAAGAGCAGAGCATTCACAGTCTGTTTTCTAGCTGCACTGTGGCTCTGAAAGAGGACTATTGCAGTATGAGTCAAGGCCATTTGTTGTTTGGCATTGAAAGAACGGGAAGTTTATTTATCAGTTCATTTCTTGGAATGTGGTCATTGAACTGAAAGACTGTGTTATTTCAGACTGCTTCATGAACTGGTAATAATTTGTTATTGACTTTGCGGTCTTTGTTTACTGGGTGGATTCTGTTGTGGCCAGTTTTACAGCTCAGATATGGCCTTTGCTGTTTGTGATTGAGTTTCACGCACCAAAATTTACTGGTTAATTATTATTTATTTACTTTTGTTGTTAATTATTTCTTTTATTTAAAATGTTCCTCCAAAAACAAATGGTTCTGCCACCAATTCCACTTAAAAACACTTGAAACTTGAAAACTTTAATAAAATATACAATGATAAGATAAAATAAAATAAACACACTGGCTCATAAACAGGATAAGTACTTTCGATATAATACCTTTTTCAAATCCTAAATGTTTGCCAGTGAAACTTCCTCTTAAATACCTTCATTTCCTAGTGTTCACTCACTTAGATGCATTTAGTAACCATAGCAGCATACACACCCTTCTAATTATGTCATTTTGAGTGCTGAAGAGCTTTCCCTTTTAGTGCAGGTTTTAAAGGGACAAATGCATTCAGACCTGATGACTGATCTGATTGCAAATTCATTATCCACTTCATCTCTTCAATTTCTGTTTGGTTTACTAAATCCCCACCTCTTGGTGTTTCATGAAGCCTAGTTAGCACCATGAACTTGAAAGAATGACTGTCATTTATACTAATATACATATAAAGTGCATTGCTGGTAACTTTTTTTCTTATGTCAGATAAGTGCTTTAGGATATGTTCCTTGAGCATTTGATTAGTTTTCCCTATGTAGTATGCCTTGCACTGACTGCAGGTTGCCACATAGATAATGTTCTTACTCCGACAGTTTGCATATCCTTCAAACGTATAGTTCCTCTTAGTCAGGGGATGTGTAAAAGTATTTGAGATGTTTATATGATAGCATGCCTTGCAAACTCCACATCTAAATGTACCAACTCTCCTGTTCATCTGAAAACTCCTGCCTTCAGAAATAGCTTCAGTTTCTGTTTTGTAACATAATAGTCTTTTTAAGTTTTTCCTGTTCTTAAAAGAAAAGCTGGGTTGATCCCCAACAATTTCCCTAATTTTGTATTTAATATATCGAGTATTGTATTAACAAGAGATCAGACTTGACTGTTAGAGAAAGGAATGAGTTTCATCCCTCTTTGCGTTCACCAATGAGTGAATTTATCCTAGATCTAAAATATTTTGGGAGAAATGTGACTCTAAGACATCTCTTTGGCAATATAAACAATGAGGAATCTCAAACTAGAATCTGATATAGGAAACCAAGTACGTTTGTCCCTGTATGTCATCCGGCTGTAGATGCCTTTGTGTGATTATGTGAAAATGAAGTGGCTGAATATAGACAGCAAAATGGAAGTAAACATTAAGTAATTAAACATTAAACAAGTAAGCAAACAGAGCTCCATTCTGATCTGAATAATCTAATGCCTCTTCATCTTAACACTACGAAGGAGGAAAAGAAGGGACCCTGTCTTCTATTCTCCTTCAGAACACCTCAGATGAATCACTTGCTGATTCAAGAAGTCACAAATGCCTTCTGCGCTACCTTAAACCACTCTTTAAGAAACCTGATATAATAACATGCAACATTCTCCAATTGTGATCAAGAGACCAGCATCACACCTTCCAGATGTCCCAACCACATTTCCGGATAATGGATGTTAGCATCCATTAAACAGTTATGAATTGTTCAAGTATGGCTCCCACTAAGCAATGTTTCCCTAGATATACTAAAGTAGGACACTCAATAGGAGATGCAGCAAAATTCAGGAAGTATCCAGTTACTTACCTGGAGAGATGAAAGTTTCTCCAGTTTAATTCTTCCAAATACTTTTTTTTCTACATACCTTTACAGGAATTGACACCACTCCTAAGTCAGGGCATGACAAAAGTTCATGAAATCAGCATTGTTTCATTCTTTGATGTTGGCCAAGAGTGCTCTTCTCAGCATTCGCAATATACCAGAATTGCCTCCTTCTGCAGTTCATATGGGGCTACATGTATTAGTAGCATTTTTAAGTACAAGTGTACATTTTTATTAGCCTGTTGCTACCACTACTGGAACTGTCTTGGTAGTTTTCTTCCACATTGCTCTCATTTCGGTTTGCAAATCACAGTATTTTATGACTTTGTATATCTCAACACATAATACACTGTAATATTTGGGTATAGCAATTTCAGTGGTCAATGCTACTTTTTTCTCTAATCTACTAGATCTGCTTTTCTTGCATCTAGTTTGAAATGTTGGTAATGGGTGATCCCATGTGATATAAACTCCATCATTTTCTATAATGCTATGTGGTCTATATTTGCAATGCTTCTGAGCTATTTCTATACTGTAGTGTTTGCACAATCCCCACAGTTATAAATCTTGGCATTCAAGCAGTATTTCAACCAATGATCACATGATCTATTACCCTCGGAAACTTCCTGTACAAAGCAATAGGTACTAGGGGGACATGGCCATATCAATGGCACCAGCCTGTGGTATGTGGACAATTATCTGCATAAATCTCCTTCACCTCAAACAACTAGAAGTTGTTTGTTTGCTAGTTAAACTTCTGATAGATGTATTTGTACTGCCGTAAATTGCAATATATTGTTCCTAGAACTATTTGTTTTTCCACAGCATCTTTGATTATTGTACTATTGGACTGTGACTTTTACTGTTGTATTGTGCTTTATTAACTACTGCTTTCTTATTAACTGTTTTGCTTAAAATTGTTACTTTGTCTGGAGATTTTCTCCCCGGGTCTCCACTGAAAACAAGCTACTGGCCCAGTCGGACACTACCCGGTTAACAAATGTAAATAAATAATAAATAAATAGAGGCTGCTTGAGGATAGGATGCCTTTTGTTGGCATGTCAGGCTTGGGAGTCATAGTATTAGTAATCATCATTGACTCTTGTGCAGTACCTGAAGGAACTTCCTTCATTGTAACTTTCTGCTTCTGTTGGTATCCATATTTTTTCTTTCAGTTCAGAGAATTTAAAAGTATGAGAGACAAAACAAGAAGAAGAAGAACAGTACTGAGAAGTCCAAGCTCACCATGCCAAAACACGTTTTTTGTTTATTGTGGCACATTTCTCACAGTTATTAAAACTGTGGCTATCCCCAAAACAAAATATAGACCAACTGGGATAGATACCATTAGGTAAAGCACTTAATGTTAAATTCGTCTGGAGAAATCCTGGAAAAATCATCAAAAAGCAGCATATTGTTTTACAGCATAATTTTGAGAGCAAATGGAATTAAGGTAGGTCTGTGGCTATTTTGTCATTAGAGCAACTTCCTAATGGTCAAGAAATGAGGTTGCAGCTATTTGGATGAACTGCTACTAAAATGATATGGTCGATGATTGATGTCTAACTCCAGCATTATCCTACAAAGTTAAGAGATGCACTTTTGTCATAATACATCTTATTAAAATTTTCCCTGGGATTTAGAAAGGCTTAGTGCAATGTGAAAGCTTTAACTCAGAAGGTGTCTGCATCATGCTAAAGCTTTCCAATTTATATACTGCAGTACCACTGAGGTATTCCACTAATGGGGCGTCACAATAAAGAGTGATCTCTAAGGTGAAGCCAAATGCTAATGCAGTGTTCGGGTGCCAAAGCTAATTGTAATTTGTCATATGGTACATACATACATACAAATATTTCAAGCACGGGCATTAATGCCCTTCTAGCTTGCCAATATACCAAAACACTTGTTCCCATAATAAGTGCCCAGTCTGTAATTAAAAATATCTAAACTAGTACTTGCTTTAATGTAATTAGGTAGTCTGTTCCATGCATCAACTACTCTGTCAGAGAACCAATTAGTACACTTCTCATTCCTATAGAATCTTCTACATAGGTTGTCTTTTTGATAACCCCAAACATTCCCAGAAGTAGCTGTCTCTAAATGCCCTATACGCCTGAATAAGATTTCCTCTCAGACATCTGTAAGAGTCACTCTACAAGTTCATATATTTTAGTCTTTCATAATAACTTAAATTTTCACATCCATGCATGCCCTTGATATATTTCCACTCTACTCTTTCCAATTTACTCATGCTTTTTTTTCTTATAGGGTTTCCATATTGTTATTCCATACTCAAGTTTGGGTCTAATGTAATTAACAAAAAATGATTTCATTATTTTTGAATTCCTAGACTTTATAAATCTTTTTGTGCAACCTATAGTTCTATAACTATCATTAACCAATTGGTTGATATGATTAGAAAAACTCATAGCTGAATCTACCATATACCCAGGTCCTTAACTCATTATATCTGAGTGACGCCTCCAGGTGCATCTGCAGTTAACTCCTACTGACGCCTGTAGGCGTCAAATACTGCTTGTTAATATTTGCATCGATATTTCTAAAACCATGTTATGTACAAGGTTTTAAAATATTTCATCTTAAAGCCTACATAATAGCAAACTCAACTACATTAATATTTGACCTCTGTCTACTGCAGGTAAACAGATATTAACTGTCATTTTTATGATATGATATTAATTTATATAGATATAATATTCATGTTTTTAAAATATCTCAGCAACCGAGTAACACATACAGAACTCCTTAACCTCATATGAAAGCTCTCAGCTAGATGAATAAAATGCTGCTGACAGTATATGTATAATTTGAGTAGTTGCTGAGATACCATAAGTTGGTTACAAATATTACAAATGTAATAATTACTGTATTTACTATGACTTATAAAATTCGGTTTAAGACCTAGAACCTAAAGAATGCTACCAGTATAAAAATAGTTTGTGCTGAAGAGTTTGCCATTTATACTTCTTTCATAATCCTTATGGTTCTAGAGATATGAACATTTGTTTGAAATGTGAGGACATAGTTTGATTCTGTGAAAAGGCTTAGGCTCCATCTATTGGAATTTACAGTGCAAACGTCCACTGGAGTGAATGAATTAAACGAGTCTACAGATTCAATCACTGTGTGCTGTATTAAATATTCACCTTTCAAGTTATATCTCCCAAATCTCATATGCTCTCCATTGAAAATGTCCATGGCTTCCATTTCATTCATCCAATCTCTGGACTAAGTAAAAAGTGTTTGCAGTGCTGGTAAGTTGAAGAAAGGCTTTTGGTTGGGTGGCTTTACTGTGTTTATGTTTGCGGATGTGTTGCATGTGTCTGTAGGGGCATGAATGAGGCTGCATGAATGCGTGTGTGTGTGTGTGTGTGTGTGTGTGTGTGTGTGTGTGTGTGTGTGTGTACGCGTGCATGCATGCGTGTGTGTGTGTGTGTGTGTGTGTGTGTGTGTGTGTGTGTGTGTGTGTGTTTTTGTGTGTGTGTGTACGTATGACCAGGTAGAACCTTAGAAGAATGTTACACATGAAGTAGAGCAGAGGCATTATTTGTATATCACTCTAACGTCTGACTTTTGTTAAATGGTCTAACAGAACCGTGTGTTTCTATTTCTACTGTAGTATTTACTTGCAGACTGTGATGGCAAATTAATATGTGCCTAATTACATGTGAAATGAAGTTACTTATTTAGAAGTATTTAACTTTGCTTTTATAGTTACTGATTAGGAGTTTAATATACGGAGTCATGCTTTGACTGTATTTTCAGGAAAACTGCTTTTGCCTTTTTAACTCTCATAAATTAATAGGTTCTGATTCTTTCCTGTTTTATACTATCTGCCACTTATGACTAATGAAGCTCTCATTATAATCATAATTAACGTAATATCATTTGATCTGATTTAGAGTTCCAAGGCAGAAAATAAGCTTTAATATACTATACTGTCTAGTTATTGTTTTACGGTTTTTACTTCAGGGTTAAAGGATTAAAAGCCGAAACAGAATGAACACATATACAGTTAAAGCTGAAGAGCAAGATTTTTTGCAGTGCAAACATGACGTAACCATCTGCAATAAGTTGGCCTCACGCCATTCCTCTGCTGGCTGCATAGTTATGAATATGTCTTTATATAGTAGCATGTATGTAGACAAACTGCATTGCTCGCTTCAGTAAAGTAATGACTTTTTAGAAACCCGGATACATCTTTACCTCCTCTCCCTCTACTTTAGACTTAACTTGGAAACACTTCTGATAAATTGCTCTGAATTCAAGAAGTGGGTAGGAGAACACAAGATCACTAACCCTAATGGGTGCCTTATGGTACGGTATTACCCATGTGGATGAAGTAAGAAAAAGTACTACTGTACAAAACTGAGAAACTTTAGTTTTTAATAAAGAATGAATGAATGAATGATGTTTATATGAGAAAATCTAAGGAAAAATGTCAATCAATCAGTAAATAAGTAAATAACTAAATAACAACAGGAGCAAGAAAGTAGAAAAGTTTGTGTGAAGACTTGGGAACATAGCTTCTAGCTTGGCTTCTGATCACTAATCTACAAATGTGAAAATGTGGAGAGCAAGTTTAGCTCTCAGTGAATTATTCAGAACACCAAGAAATGAATGCAAAATGGGAACAATAGATTTATGTTTTGAAGAAAGTGTAAAAGTGGCTAGTAACAAACAGAGAAAAATGGAGGACACTGTGCAGTCAGCATAATGCACTTCAAAAACTAGTCAGAAATAAGTCAGTTTGAAGAAGGTACTGCAGCACTGGACACCAAGATAGGACTAGAAGAACAACTTGTTGGCAGAGAAGATATAACAAAGAGGAAAAATATTAGTGAGTCCAGGTTTATTGGATAACATTAAGAGGAACTGGTTTATATTAGAAAGAAATATTTAGAAAAGGTGCTGTTCAGCTGTGCTTTTTTAAAATAGCTTAAGAACTCATAATATGAGTATACCATGCCCTTCTGTAACTATAGTTTGATGATCTCATGCTGTATTGATCACTAAAGCATTGTAAAAGCTAGCATCACATAGACATTTTCAAAGACCTCCCTTTTTAAGGAAGGCTGGAATAGTGGGTGAGGGTGTGACAGCTTGCTTAATGGAGATCTGCAGGACTGTAAAAAATGCCAAATTGAATGATGCCTTAAGGCAAGCTTTTTACTCATTCCTTGGAAGCAATACTTTGTATACATTTTTAAAAATGAATACAAGATTGTTGTTTAATTATTTTAAGATATTTTGGGAATGCTGTGGTACACAGGTGGTGGGTGTGTTAAAACAGCTCCCTATTAGTTGTGTATTTGTATTGTTTAAACTACTTACATGTCATTGACAGAAGCAAATTTTGTACAGAACTATCAAGTGAAAGTATATATTATTGTCTATATGTCACAAGCTTATCATGTTCCATTTATGATTTTCATTTAGAAGATACAACTGATACTGATGGATGGCACCCCATAAACCAGTCTTCAGTTTAATAGCAAACAAGCCTTTTCATGTCTAAAAGCACCCACACAAAGATGAATGGTGATCTTAAAAATACAGGATTTCCATTCAATTTAAAAAAGGAGCAAGCAGATAATGATGGCAGATTGGGACTATTAAGGGGTTTCTGACAGGAAATAAAATAACACAGAATTCAGTATAAATTCCATAATGTCCATTCTATGTGGAATTAAGAACTATTATTATACCTCTCAGCTGTCAAGATTATCGCAGAAAGTGTCGATTTTTGACTCATATTTTTGGTTTGTTCTTAATAAAATGGTTTTCTGGTAAATAACTGAGGAGTGAAGTCACTAAATGATATACACTTGAGTTTCCGATTTCAAATCGTTCAACAAAATACATGCTAACATAAATGCTGTTATTCTAGCAACTTTCTAAGTTTATAACATCAATATTTTAAAATCTGTCCCTATTTCTGGACCTTTGTCCCCCATTATTTTAGGTTTTGCTCAGATTTCTTGTGCTAAGAGGTTGTGGATTATGACTATACATACTGATAGAGATATGGATGTTAGGGTAAGGATAAGTCTTTACTTTATTGGCAGGAGGTGATGTGTAAATTCACTAATGTCCACTCTGTGGAATGAAGGTCTATTTTAAATAAAGTGATGGCATTATGTGAGTGAACCTTAATTATTATAGGAGACTGAAATTTGGTAATGAGCTACAGAGCTGTGCAGTTGGGAGAAGGATCTCTGAAATGGTCTTCAACAGAAATGTTTTAGATAAACTACTGTGAAGCATTTGAATTAATAAGAATGTGCCTAGTTTTAAATATTATTCCCTCAAATATGGGACATCACCAAGAATATGGGATACAGAGCGTCACATTTTAAAGTTGATCTTACAAACAATTCACCTATAATAATGAAATGTATGCAAGAGTAGATACCAGCTTCTATGAAGAGTTGTCATTTTCTAACATTTTTCTTGGCAAGAGACACGTCTGGTATTTGAATGAACTAATGGGAACGTAATATGGGAGATGGAAATAAACTTAGCATAGCCATGGGATATATTTAAGATATGTTTATTGGCCCTCCCAGATTTTTAAAATCATCAAATTGGCCCAGTACCCCCCTTTGTCATAATACAAGTTGCAAATCAAACACCTTAGATATGCACTGGGGGATTTAAATAAGTACACTCTTTCAGTATTTAGACCCTGACTATAGATGGCTTTGGGTTGAAAGGGCATTTGCAAAGCTTGCACCTGCCATCTGGAACCAACTCTCATTAGAAATCAGGCAAAAAGATACTTTATGCAAGTTCAGAAGCAAGCTGAAAGAGTCCTGTATTAAGAAATGTGGCTGTGCTAGTGACAAAGACAAGTGTTAAGCACAGAAAGGAAATAATTTCAAGCACATTGCCACAGTACCGATGCCATGTACAATATTCATTCTGCAGTCACTTTTACCTTACCCAATATGCATTTTAGTGTTCTTGCTGTTTTAACATCAAAAGCTGTTTTCTAAATGTGCTATTTTTAACAAGTATTATATGACTGAAGATTTTTGTACTGGCAACTGTAAAGTACAAATCATTTTCCATTATATACTGTATACCCACTTCAGAATGAAAATACCCTTGTCAAATTCTGTCAGAAATCTATTCAGATGGCTACTCAGTTTTTTTGTTGTTCTAAATCTCCATTTTACTGTCTTTATTTTATGTAGTAAATAATTGCCCTTATGGGCCCAGGTTATGGCTGAGCAGCATAACTAACCATTTATTAAATGTCAATCAATTAACAAATAAATAAGACTATTATAAAAGAAAAGGTTAACTATGATATGACCACCCACATATAGCAGGATGAAAACTGTTTTAATGAAAATCATTTTGTGTTAACACCCCGATGTTCTTAGCACTTCTTTGAACCATTTAAGCCCCTGCTCATGGGGTATAAAACCAAATAAAGCAACTATATCAATGATAACGAATATCATACTATCTTGATATAAATCCTTGTTTAACACACCTTAAAAAGTCCCACGAGTCCATCACCCTATTCTACCCTCCATAGACAAATTTTAAGTTTAACATCCAAAAATTTAGCTAAAGGGGCCGTTATGGAACCCTCAGCTGACTCAGTAGTTCATAATGGGCGGGGGATCCGATAGATTCTTACGCACTTTAGGGATACCAAAAATAGACAGAACTCAGGGTTTATCATTATGTAAAAATGTGAAGTATTTATCCCAGTTAATTTAAATCTGAAGAAGTTTCTTATGTGGACAAAAACACAGTGACTTGTTAAGGCATTTATGTGTATTTTATGTGGATTTTTGCTCATGTGTATTCTATGTGGATTGCTGCTTCATTTTGGATATTAAAGCAGTTTTCATCCTGCTATGTGTGAACGGTCCTTCCTAAGTGGCTATCCTTGTAATTACCATTTTTTTTTCATTTTGGGCACTTTTTCTCCCTTTTATGCTGTTTATTAACAATGACATGATCAATATGAGAAAGAAGGAAAATAAAACATTTAGAAACCTGAAGAGTATATACTGATCAAAGGGAGAGCATAAGGTTGGGCATTAGAAGTATTGTATCCCAAAGTAATATTTAAATGGCTACCCTGATAATAGAGTTAAGTTTTAAAAGGCTACACTGGGACAATTACCTGAGGGCAATAAAAGAAATGGTCCTCCCAATGCTCCAACAGCAGCAATTGAAACTTCTGCACCTTAAGGATAAAAATTTAGATAGAGCAATGAAATACCCTGGACAAGTAATAGAAGTTTTCAAAAGGTATTAAATGCAGTTGTAAACACTAGAGAAAAAACATGAGGGTAAGATAGCCTCTGCCCCAAACTACAGCACTGAGCTCCCCTTGATGACATTAACAAGTCAACAGGCACATGCTTCAGCATGTTCTGAAGAAATTAGAACTGCGATATATAAGCAAAAAATGATCCAACAGCATACTGATAAAAAATATGGAAGTTGAGGAAAGGATAAGTCTTTACTTTATTAACAGGACATGTATAAATTCCCTAATTCCCATACTATGTGGAATGAAGGAATATTTTAAATAAAATTATGGCATTTTATGAGGGGACATTAATTACTGAGGGGATTGGAATTAGGTAATAAACTACAGAGATGTGCATTTGGGAAAAGGCTCTCTTAAATGGTCCTCAATGGAAATGTTTTAGGTAAACTATTGTGAAGTGTTTGAATTACAAGATATATCAGGGTGAACAATGAATGTTTCTAGTTTTAAATGTCATTCTACCAAATATGGGGCATGGCCAAGAATCTGGGATTTACAGTGGCAAATTTCAAAGTTGGTCTGATCATGCATACAGACAATGCACCTTTAATAATTAAATGTACTCAATAGTATAGATACCAGCATCAATGAAGAATTATCACTTTCTGGTAGCTGACAATTCTTTTTTACAGACATTTTTTGCTAAACTAATAAATTCAGTGAAAGAAAGGGGTCTCTGTTAAAATGACGAAACCTCACTTATGCAAATCCTGAAAGGCCGGCACATAAACAGCAAACCATATGAACACCGAACATCCTTAAGCATGGAATTCAAAATACTGTTGCCCACACCATGTTTAGTGAGGTAAAACATCTGCAGAAGATTCCCTTATCCAGTATTGCTCCCTAATGTAAATTTGCAATAGTTACTGACCTTAGGGTTAGGGTACGAGTTAAGGTAAGTGCATATATAGTAATACATTCATATTTATTTTGTTTGGGTAGGCAGTACATAGCGGGCGGTGGAGAAGGCCAACTATGTCAATTCGATATTTTGAATTTCGCACTTAAGGATGTTCGGTGTTCTTGCAGTTCGCTGTGTATGTGTTGGCCTTTCAGGATTCATGTAAGGGAGGTTTCGGCATTATAATATAGACCCAAAGAAAGAGTGGGTTTACATTTTCAGTTCTTTGTGACTATTTATCTTGCTATAGCTACAGTGAGCCAAAGGACAGGCACCTGCACCCTAGGAACAGAATCTGGAACTGGAGCATTAAATAAGAGCAAGGAGTTAGAAATTATACAATTATCTGTCCACAAAGCTTGGGCAAAATTTTTAAATTCAGCCCAAAAAGGGGTTACTGTTTTACAATCCAATATCATACGAAACCAATCTGCGTTAAAGATTTCATTACACCTCGAACAATTAATTTTCCCATAGTTATAGATTAAAGCCACTTTATGCAGAGATAAAAAAACTCTGTGAAGAAATCTCCATGTATATATTTTCCAATAAAGAATAGTAAATTTTCGCACAGATTTAAGAATTAAGCATTTATCTTCATCAGAAAAGGCCTTCCCATTAATCTTAGTTGAGTAATTTCAAAATAATGAATCTGTGAAAGCAATCGTTTCTCTTATTATTTTATAAATTATTGATATATATAATTTATTCTTATTTCAGTTACTACTGATTGTGGAAAAAAATGCAAGTATCTTTGGAATATGTTTTGTTTAAAAATCCATGGCAATTTTGACTTTATCACTAACATAGTTTTTACAAGATTGTAACTTTGAATATTACTCACCAGTTTAGATTTTGGTCAAAATTAACTGATTTACTTGATAAATTTTAATGTTTAAGTTTACTCTGTTTGATTTTGTTATGGACATCTGTAAAAAGTTATGTTTTGTTCTACTTATCTTTAAATAATTTTGTACAATATTTGTTTTAAAATTAATAAAAAAGTGGTTTAAATAATAAAAAAAAAGAATTATCAGTTTCTGGCATTTTTTTTCTTGGTAATAGACACATTTGGTAATGGATTAAACTAACTTGAGACTACTACAGGATATGGAAGCAAGTTCACAGAGCCATGGGATATATAAAAGATATGTTTATCAGTGGTCTCATTTCTTTAAAATCATCATATTAACCTATTTTTCCCCATATCAGAATCCAAGTTCCCAATCTGATACCACAGCTATGTATTGATGGACATAAATAAGGATACCCTTTCCCTACTTAGCCCTAATTTTAGATGATTATGGGTGAAAGGGCACTTGCAAGGCTTGCGCCTGTCATCTGGAAGCAACTCTCATCATAAATCAGGTAAAAAAAACTTATACAGGTTCAGAAGCAAGCTGAAAGAGTCTCTTCTTAAGGAATGTGCCTGTGCTTGTGACAAAGGCAAAGGTTAAGCACACAAAGGAAAAAAACATCAAGCACATTGGCACAGTATTGACTCTGTGTACAATATTTATCCTGCAGTCACTTTTACCTTCCTCAATATGCATTTCACTTTTCTTGCTGCTTTGACATCGAAATCTGTTTTGTAAATGTTCTATTTTTTACAAGGGAGATGATATTGAACATTTGTGTGTTGGTAACCCTAAAGCACAAATTCCATGCATGCATTCATTCAAAATATTGTTTATAAATCTGCAGTCGTCTTTCTCTATCTGCACTGTAAATATTTGTTCACTCAATTTTTTTGTTGTAAATCTCCATTGTATTTGATGTACAAAATGTCTGCCCTTATTGACCAGGTCATGTCTGACCAGTACATCTAACCAGTTATCAAATGTCAGTCAATCAAACAATTAATCAAAAATACTTATGAAGAACGAGGTTAACAATGATGTAACTAATATGAGAAAGAAGGAGGAAGAGCAGGATAATACAGATCCAAGATGCCCGGGCGAGAGGAGAAGATGAGCAGTTAGAGGAGTTGGCATTCCTAAAGGAGCAATTAAATGGCTATCCTAATAACAAAGTTAAGTTTAAAAAGTCTACACTGTAACAATTGTTTCTGATAACTCCCTGAGGGCAGTAAAAGAAAAGGCCCATAGGCTCCAACAGCAGCAAGTGAAACACGGAGTTCTACAGCTTAAGGAAAAGAATTTAGACAGATAAATGAGATACCCTGTCCAAATATTAGAAGTTTTCAAGTTCTTCATGCAGTTGTATACACTAGAGATAAAACCTGAGGAGTAGATGGTCTCTGCCCTAAATTACCTTATAGAGCTCTCCTTGTTGACATTAACAAATCAATTAGCACGTGCTCTTATCACGCCAGCTTGTCTTCAAGAAAGTAGAATTGTAATACATATGTAAAAATGAATAAAACAACATAATCCAACAACATGAAAGTTGGGGGGGGGGACGATAGGTCTTTAATTTCCTGGCAGGAGATGATGAGTGGGAACTTGAGTGCACATAGCTTTCCTAAACTATGGCAAGTGCAATTTTGTTAGAAGAGAAAGACCCATCTCAACCATCCTCTTAAAGACCCATTTCACTGATGAATTATGAGTACAAAATCAGTATAGCAATGCTGGCTGACAGAGTATCAAAGATACTTCAAGGACTGCTATATCATAATCAGTGTGGATTTGTAGAAGGGTAGCAGGTGGCTGGTAATATGCTGAAAATGATAATACAGATTCATGAAGCTGAAGGAAATGGGCTTCCTTATTACTAGTAGGTATAGATGTCAATAAAAGCATTTAATCAGTTTAGTGGCTATACTTACTTGCTGTTATGGAAAGGATGAAATTGCCAAAGGAGTTTATTAAAATTCTTAGACATTTGTATTTGGGATCATCTGAAAAAATAAAACATTCTCTTTGCCTAACAGACACCTTTACTTCACTGAGGGTCACACATCAGGGATGCCCCAATTCTTTTTTGCATTTCGTTTCATGCCATTTGCAGTATATATTAGAAATATTCAAAAGGTGATTAAGTAGAAGAGGCACATATAAAGTTAACCTTATTTGTGGTTGATGTGATTGCTTCCTTGACTAGACTACAACAAAATCTGAAAAAAAAACATTTAGGAGATATTCAGGCTATAAAGCTAATATGGGGAAAAAAGCACTGGTAATAAATGATGACTCATCCCAACATCTTAGACAAAAATACCTATGCTTGTAAGTTACTAATAAATTAAAACTGTTAAGGAGTTTGGCTTAACAATATCCTTGAGAAATCAGTGGCCACCCCACCCCCAAATGGATCAACTCTGAGAAGTTCTAAAGGCTCTATTGAAGGTAAACAAAGCAGAACCTCAACTGGATCTGGCAAGAACCTCAACTGGATCTGACAATGTGCCTAGGTGCTTTCTTATCCTTAAGGTCTGCCTCACTGATCCACTCCTGAATCAGTTCAACCTTATAGTCTCAACTGGTTTCATGTCAGAGGCATGTAGAACAGCTGAGGATGACCCCCACCCCCATCAGAGTAGCCCATTTACTGATTCTGGCAACGATTCACCATTAAGCTTTACCAGCCTTATCTGTAAGAAAATGGAACATCATTATGGATATCATAAGCAAAGAAGTTGGCAGCTTGCAATTACTTGACATAAACCAGTTTCTGTTTGTGAAGGGAAGAACCTGAAGGTTTCATCTACTAAACGTCTTTTACAATGTTACTCAGGAGTTGGATGAGGGGAAATTCAGTTTTTTTGTCCAATTTTGGGGTCTATATCACACAATCGAAATGTGATATCCCAGAGTACCATTACATCGACACATATTACGCAAAGTGTAAGAAAGCCAAAACACCTAAACAATGAAATTCATCATATCGATGGTTGGCCAACATGAATGGAATTACATTTCCTAATCATCGCAAATGATTAGGAAATGTAATTCCATTTGTATTGGCCAACCATGGTAAGTCAATGTGATGAATTTCATTGTTTAGGTGTTTCGCTTTCTTGCAGTTCATGTAATATGTGTAGATGCTATGACACTCGAATACATTACGTTTTGGTTGCGTGATATAGACCCCCTATTTTGACCTGGCCAAGGACTTTTATAACATTCCACATTCTGGCATTATGGACAACCTAATCAGACTAAATATAAATTCGTATGTTACCCACTAGATAGCAAACTATCTCATAGACAGTACACAACAAATCAAGATCAGGTGTACTAAAAGGTTGGTTAATAGTGGAGACCCTTGACCTCTGTTATGTGACCACTCATATTTGATACTTATTTGCCCAGTACTGAAGAATACGCCAATGATCTTTGGCTGAATAAGTCTACAGATGTTTGCAAACCTAGAAAAATCATAAATTTTCCTGCAGATTCCCTGATTCTAAAAGAGGGTCTAATACTTACAAACAAATGGTGCCAGGACCATTGTCTAAAGCTACATGCCAAAAAAGTGTAGTATCATGTCATTTAGAAAAAATTATCACTTGTGCACCTACCACAAAAACAACACTCCCTCAAGACAGATACAGTTATTAGGAACCTAGGCATTATCATAAAAATCAACTCTCCTTCAACTGCCATGGTGTCATTCTAGGGGGGGGTGCAATATTTGTCAGCATGGAATAAGATGGCCAACAGACCACCCTGCTTTGCCAGGGATGGTCTGCATCTCTCTCCTCTAGGCATTTGAATATTAAGCTAAAACATTGTCTTGCCCCATGGTATCTTTTTTAGGCAATGCCAAACTGAAAGTACTTCTGACATAGCTAATCAAAACCAGGAAAATATAAAGGTATTCCTGCTCAATGCTATGAGTCTAAACAAAAAACTCCACTCCCTAGAATCTCTCTTCACCCTAGAGAATGCTGACATCTGTGAGGTCACTTAGACATGGTTTAATGCCATAGAGAGCACACAGACTGTGCAAGGTTATAATACTTTCCGCATATTTACACCAGCTACTACACAGAGAGAGACTAAAGGTGGAGGTATCTTAATTTACATCAGAAATAAATATACCTCAAGGCTGGTCAAACAGGACAATGCACTTGAGCTACTGCATGTTCAAATCACCATAGGCAAAATCAAATACAATTCCCTTGCAAGCTATAAGTCTCCCTCTATGATCCAGGAAACCCATATCAAGTATTTAATCTTACTGGAAACCCTCACCATCCAACCCAGTACCATATCCATGGGTGACTTTAATTACCCCACTAATAACTGGGAATCATATATGAAACCAAAAGTACAGGCACAGAGATTCCTGGATTTTGTAAACACAAACTCTTTGGACCAGATTGTGATTACAGCAACCAGGGCTGCAACCATACTGGATCTGGTCCTCACTAACAAGGGAGAGTGCTGCACACCACGTCCTGCAATGTCTTCCCTGGATAGGTCAGACCAAAAAAAAAAGGTCTCCTTTAAAGTAAAAATAAAAACTGTCCCCCCCTATGCAGAACTGTTCAGAGAACCCCTATACAAGCATGTTAATAGCTGCATTGAGCTAACTGTACCCACCATGAAGAAGCACAGAACTAACTCAAAAAACAAGCCACCCTGGTGGAATCAAAAAATCAGCAGGCTGTATAACAGTAGGGAGAAAATCATGGCAAAAATTAGAAAGTGCAGCACCCAGCAGGATAAAAGCAATCTCACCAAACTAAACAAATAACTCAGAGGACAAATAAAGTTTACCATAGTCAAATTTGAAGTACATTTGGTCTCCCAGGCCAAGGACAACCACAAGGCATTCTTCAGCAATGTCTGCACCCTCAAAAACAATACACAGTTGTGTGCAAAGCTCATTGTAAATGCAGTCACCTAGATTGAGCCAGATGATATAGCAAACCTACTGGCCAACAAATTCAGTTCCAAATTTACCCCCCGTTGCCCCATCAATCTTCCCTCGGGAAATACCAATAAATATAACTCCCTAGGCTATCACTAGGGAACAGGCACTTAATGCTGTCTTGGAGGCCAAGAACACTGCATTAATGAGCCCAGACAATATCCCAGGATGCCTTCTAAATAATACAAAACATGACTTATCAGGTCCTCTTAAATTGCTATCAAACTGTGGCCTCCAAACAGGCTTCATGGCTCAGGAATGGACAACAGCAACAGTCATACAACTGTACAAAGGTGAGCCACCCATAGACCCTGGAAACTACAGACTCATAAGTCTCCCTAGTCTTACAACAAAGTCATGGAAATAATTATCATGGAAATAATCAGTAATGAAATAGTAAACCTCCAGATAATGGATCTAACCCAGTTTTGTTTCATCAGGTGTAGGTCATGCCTTCTCAACCTGGTGGACTTCTTTGAAAAGGTCACCAAAGCAATGGATGAGGGCAAAATGGTTCACACTGCCTATCTTGACCTGGCCAAGTCATTTGACACAATTTCCCACTTGGGCATTCTTGACAAACTCCGGAAGTTAGGTACAAACCCTTATGTCACCCAGTGGGTAGCTAACTGTCTCACAGACAGGACATAGGAAGTTAGAATTGGGGATTCCACCTCTACAAAGAGGCCAGTCACTAGTGGAGTCCCTTAGGGATCAGTCCATGGACCACTCCTTTTTGGCATTTACCTCTCTGAAGTCAAGGCCAATGACAATGGTCTCTGGCTAATTTGCACATGACTGCAAATTAGGAGCTGTCGTCGAATCCCACGCCAGCACAAAAGTTTTCTAGGAAGGGCTGACACAGACAAACAACTAATGTCAGAGGCATGGACTAAAACTAAATGCCAAGAATTGCATAATGGTATCCTTCAGGAAGTCATCCACATCTGGTAACATATTGATAACACACCCAGGAGACAGGGAATTAGGGAGACACATAGACAGTAATCTAACCTTTGGCCATCATATGTCTACAGTAGTGAGGAAATCATTCTATGTTGCACAATTTATAAGCAAATGTATGGCATCTGGGTACAAGGAAGTCATTGTTCCACTGTATTTGGCATTCATTAGACCTATCATTGAGTACAATGTCACCTTTGGCATGTACCTAATCATGCATATCCAACAAATGGAATGTCCACAGAGGTTCCTCACTAAAAGAATACAAGGCATAAGTAAAATGTCTAATGCAGAAATCCTCAGGGCCTGATCCCTGTATTCTGTTTCCTACAGGCTGTTGATGGGAAATCTATGCCTGGCATACAAAGCATTGTCAGACCCCACTCTGATGGATGCCCTGCAGATCCACAAAACAAACAGTACCAGAATTACCCATTCTAAAGACTTAAACCTTGCCTGAAATATAAATAGGACCTGCATATGTATCCCAGAGACCGAGACCATGCTGTCTCTGGAGCAAGCTCCCCATCCATGTGAACTAGAGTTCCTTTTTAATCCAATTCAAGATTAACTTGGACAATTGGATGGGGAACAGGAAATTCATCCCTGGCTTGGCATCTATGTCTCTAATGGACACAGGCCACCTGTAAATAGTTCATCTCCTAAGTCCCTGCTTGTAAATGTTTCATCTCCCAAGCCCATGCTTGCACTCATCAAGGGTACCAGAACTTATTAGAGATTTGGGATGCATGGCTAGGCTTAAAAAGACCCTTGTGTGCCTAGTAAACACCTATAAACCTATGAACATTTGTTTACACAGTCATTAAGAAATCCTTTTGCCAAATCCAATGAATTATTAAAGACACATTTTCAAGGTCCAGGTACATTATCATCCCTATCTACTCTTCCCTTATAAGGGGAATAACATAATATAGTGTACCATTCAGCATGTACTTGTTCAGAAATGTGATCTAGTTTGAAAGACCACAGCACTTCCTCACTAAGGAAATCTAGGGCTGGAGTTCTATGACCTATGCAAAATGCATTAGTACTCTCTTGATTTACTGTAAATTCCACTCGGAGATTAACCATGCAACAGGAATTTTTTCCACATAGCATGCAGTTGGTTTTAATGGCGATGCTAGTGGATAAGAAATGCATTACAAGACATTGGAAAGCTAGTGTTAGTCCTAAAATAAGGGAAATAATATTAAAGAAAGTGGATAGCAGGGATAAGAAAGCTATTAAGCCAAGACAAAGTGTAAATTAATCAGCGGATGCATGGTACCCTCACTTAGACAATCAAGAAAGATGAAGATGAAAGCATAATTCGAGACTTCTCTGTGAAATGGGTGTGGACTTGTATGATAACTGGGTCAAGGAGGTTAAGATTTGAAGAAGGGAGGATTTACAGGCAAAATCATATCTACTGTAATGTATGCACTTGTTGCTGAAACAAAGTAAGTGAGAGTACAGTCAGCAGTTATAAAATTAAAGTAGTGAAAATTGAACCTTTAGCTGAAATGTATCATTTTTGTTGTTTGACCTTTCTAATGAAATCTTTGTTGATGGAATGCTTGCAATAAACATCAATATTAAAAATAGTGCTAAATCTACTGTGTCCAGAGAAGAGCAGCAGAAAATGTGGACCAGATATGTAACCCGTTCAAGACAGCCTCCTTAGGACTAATTTTATTATCCATATATTTCCAGAAAAGACGTTGCAATATGCATTGTCCTTAACACATTCGGTATCCTCTTTTCTGTATGCTAAACATGTTAAACATCAGCCTCATTCTCTGATATATATATATATATATATATATATATATATATATATATACACACACACACACACACACACACACACACACACACACACACACACTCACACATATACACACAGACACACATATGTATACATATATTTATAAAAAGACTGGCCATTACTGACTGGTCAGTGCAACCAGAGTGCCCATTGTAAGTCAAAATTATAGTAACGATAAAAGTCTGGCCACTGAAGTGTCATTGAGTAGCAAGACTATTTTTGTTTTACCTTATCTGGTAGACACCTCTGAAGTTGTGCAAACATGAAAAATAAAAGTATCAAAACAAACTTACCTGTCCTACTCATATTCATTTCAGCAAATGACATTCGCATACCTAGCAAAATGTAATATAAGCATTAAAATGCATTTGCTGAAACATACAAGTTCCGCAAAAACGTCAGTAAACTATTGCAAGGCAAATAATATAATGCAATGATTTTAGCTCTTCAGCTAAAGAAGTATATAGCTTGAAATGCAGTTTTGACCGATTAACATGGCACGCTTTCAAAATTAGAACAATATCATTACTTAAATATGCTATTTATAACTGGGCAGTGTAGAATACATAAAATGCCATCATAATCATTTACTACATGCTAACTAAACTATTTAATAAACACATTTTCTTGCCTAAAATTAACAGAAAAAGCACTTTGATACTTTCATTATTATACAGAAAATATAAGGAAAATCAGGCACGTTCTGCCAACAAAAACTTACCCAATTTTTCCTTGTATTTTCCTGTTTCCCTCATACCACTAAACTGTCTGGAGGTTACACTTTTTTTCTTTCAAAAAAAAAATAGCAAAGGAGATTGTTCTTTCTCCATTGTTTGCTTGCTAAACCAGTGATGTACTGCGTAAGTCTGGCAATGCAAGTCCCATACTCATGCACAGTACATCATCAAAGAACAGATTCAGGAAACAACACAGAAGAACACCACAGCGCTGTTATACAAAGATATTAAAGAAATGCAAGTCATTTTTTTCTTAAATAATGTCATTGTATAATAGCAATAACCGATGATGTGGGTTTGGTATACTGAAGATTTACCCATGGTTGGTTTCCCACTGATGATTAAACCACACAAACCATGGGTAAATCTTCAATATACCACACCCACATCATTATTGCTATTATATATATATTTAACATTTGTTTACCGGGAAAGTCTGACTTAGAACAAAGACAATTTTCAGCAGAGGCCTGTGGAGAAATGCTTCAGATACATGTTTTTGTAATGTGGGAAGAAACTGGAACACCCAGAGGAAACCCACATGAATTCAGGGAGGACATACAGACTCCACACAGAAGGCACTGCAGCCGAGAATTGAACCAGAGAACCTCTTGCTGTGAGGCAACAATGTAACCGCTGCACCACTGCATCGTCCAATATACATGCATGTGTTTTGTCCAAAGCTTTATTTCTAAACTCGTGATTCTTCACTGTGTTCCTTTATGTTCTTTCTTTGTTGTCATATGTTATTTTGGTAAATTGCAAAAGGTGAAGGTCCCCAAAGGCTTAACCACAGATTTACTGGTTAATGTGATAGCTGAGACATTAAATGTAAACTTGTGAGTTGTATTTATTTTTATTTCTGATTTAATTTCCATTATTTTTTACAAGTAAAACAAATGTAACCTTTTAACATCAGTGAGATAATTCAAGTAAAATAAAATTGCATGAAAGAAATAAATAAACAAATAGAAATACCAATATAAAACAAGTCACTTGAACAGAAAGAAAAATATGACAATTATTCCTTGAGTTGTTTCTAAATTCTAGTATAGTCTTAATAATAACATAAAAATATAAAGAAGCTCTTGATGTCAATTAAACTAATTCTTGTTCTAGAAGTGCAGATTCAGTCCATACAGATAGAAGAGCTATTTCTGGCTGATAAAACCTTGCTAAGATCTTTGCTTTAGTCTGATTGGTTCCCAGAGGTCTTCCTAGTATGATATCATATGTTAATTTGATCACTAGATTTCTGAAAGACATGGTCACAAAACACTGGCTTACTATTTCCTCTCATCATTATTTATTCAGTATAAGCCATTTTGTAAATGAAAGTTTGGGAAAAGAGTAGAAGCATTTTTTCCCCATAGATCTCTAGTTATATTTCCCCTTGCTCAACACAAAGTATTATGTTCCCACTGTGCCTTTTTAAGGTTTAGCTGGCTTTCTTGGAGGTCATCTTGTTCTGATATTTCTTCATGATCAGTCTTCCATGAGGCAGAAGGCATTGACTCATCTCCTACCAACACAGATTGGGATTTCAGTGTCTAACCCTAGCCTAGAAAAGGTAACTCATAGCTATATTCTTTTGTATATGTTGCTATTTCTGCCTTTTTTTAGCTTCAGCAGTTCCTGTCATGTCAGACCTATTAAACATCTACAAGTCCAATGGTGGCATAAACAACTGCCCAAGGGATCTCAGTCTCTTCTGCAAAATAAATATAACATCACAGAAAATAGCACTTTTATAGAACATTCCTCCACTCCACATAAAGAAAAGTCCTTCCCTTATAAATTCAAATATAATTTGGATGAAAAGACGGGTCACAAATTCACCCTCAATTTAGCACCCTTAGTTCTCATGTAGAGGGTCATCATATAAATATCCGAAAATATCCTTGTTCCGTCCTCCTCTGGGTCACTTGTACACAAAATAAATGGAGTAAGACTATTATGGGCATACAAGGCTAAGCTTCTTAAGATCCTCACATATCAATAGCCTAGGAAGTACCTATAAACTTATATCCAGGTTTTAGAATACATGCAAAAGTGATTGTCAACATTAACACATGGCAGGAGCCCTCTAACCATGTACATATATAACACAAATCTAACAAATAAATAATGACTATAACAATGTGGTTATTAATGTTTCTAATCAGCATTTGAGTAAAAAAAAATGACATTTTTGAATAAAGGTTGGAATTTTGTGCCCACCAATGCTCTTACTTAACAGACACTGGTTTATGATTTGAAGAGTTTTTGCTAACTTTTAAAACAGAAAGTATGGCATGATAAACACAATATTATGAATTATGAGAGTGAGTTTGATATTGTACCTATTTGCTTTAAAAATTGACTTTTAATCGTCTTTATAATCTGACTGTTAAACCATTTGAACTGTCTGCTATGCAAAAATATATCTGGACAGGTGAGGATTTGATAACAAATTCAAGTCCAACAACATAACTATAGAAGAGAGAGAGAAAGAGAGATTAGTAATGATAAAAATGTGGTCATTATTTCAAAAGATAAAGGTGGAAGAGTTATTTTATGGGATCAACAGCAATAACAACAGGAGGTGGTGAGGCAGTTAGACTTAATTTTTATTGCAAATTATCATTAGGTCTCAGAAAAGAATTCAAATGTTAGATCATTTCTTACAGTATTGGGCAGATCAAAATGTTATTTCTGATAAATTACATATTCAATGGATTGCTGATGATCAGATTTTATATACATTGTATACAGATTTTAGATACATTGTTAAGTGATTGGCTTATTACAGTTAGATATACTAGCCCCCTCCCCCAGCTCTTCCAATGAAGAACAAAAAAAAAATGGATGTTCCTTCTACTGGCACACCAACCAGGTGGCCAGAAACCTGACATACCCCCTACCCCAACCATTTAAGTCCTGTTTCTGTGCAATGCTACAACATTTCTTTAACATATTTTATTTTTAAAAAAATTGCTTCTTCTTTCTAGCAAATAGCTGCTATAGTTTATGCCCACCTGCACAGAGCACTACAGTGCTCATGTTTTAGTTAAAAAAAATTATTTCTTCTTTTTAAACTGTAGCAAACTGATTAGAACAAATGTAGCAAACAGTTGCTACAGCTTATACCCTGCCTGCAAAGTGCACTATGGCATTCATATTTTAGTTTAAAAAAATTATTCTACTTAAACTGTAGCATTGCTGCCTGAGGGCAGGCCAACTGAAAATATGTCAATATGGTTTGTTTTTATTTATATAAAATACAATTGCCTATGTGGGGGTGGCACAGTGATGCAGTGGTTGGCATTGTCACCTCACAGCAAAAGGTTCTCCAGTTCAATTCTCAGCTGTGTGCCTTCTCTGTGGAGTCTACATGTCCTCCCTATGTTCATGTGGGTTTCCTCTGGGTGTGCTGGTTTGGTCTGGTGTTTGTACCATGTCATTGGAAGGAGCGTCTGCTGTTCCAGGTGTCTTTAGAACACAAATAGAAATGGACAAGCTTAGATGCACAGACATGTGAAAGGAGAGAGATGATAAAATGTTGGAAAATGATCCGTGGTCTATGGGGATGGACAGTCGAACAGATGAAGCTGGAGAAGTTGTTGAAAAAAGAGGTGTCATTGTATTATGATATTAAGTTATTACAAAAAAATGTGGACATGAATCTAACTCCCAGGGGGCTGAGAGTTGACAGGCTCCCAGCATGTGATTTTTCGGAGGAGGAATCTGACCTCCTGGAAGAATGGAAATCTGTCTCATTAGCTTGTAATACTAACTGGCTAAAGATTCTCATTAAGAAAAATACTCATGCCCATGAAAAAGTACTTAAGAACATCATACAACTGCAAGAGACATTAATTAATGACACCTCGGAGTCTAATTACTCCAGCAAATTGTTTGATATAAAATCTGGCATTGCCAAAGTTGAATCAGAAGTAGTCACTAGAAAAAAGAAGAAATTGCCTCGAGATATAAATGACTACAGTAGTGGAGTAATTTTTTCTTGGCAACACAAAGGAATGAGGGGGTGTTCCAGGCAGATGAGTTACAGAAGGGGAAGATCTCGTTGGGGTCCATCCTCATGTGAAACTTCGGTATCATCTGGTGAGTTAGCATCCGATGGGCGAAGTGAGTTTCCTTTGAAGACATTAGCAGAGTGCTTGAAGGAGCAGTGTCTACAGATGATGGCGAAGTTTCGGAAGACCAGAGTCGGGCGAAAGGAAGTGGAAGGAGGTACTAGGGAAAGGGGAGAAGGAAATAAACGGTCTATTGGGGCAGTTTAATGATATGTTCCACTCAGCCAGTTAATAATACTTTACCGAAGAACCGAGAAGTGAATTTCTTGCCACAGATGGTGAATGACTATGACTTTGATTTTAACCCTCCCTTGGCTCGTTTGTCATCTGAATGTTGTGTTTTTCCTGACACATTTGCTCTGAGGGACATAATAGGGAATGAAGCGAATAATGAAAACACAAGTTTTGACATTGTGAATCTTTCTGATTTGGTGCTGTCCGAGCCAGCGACAAGTGTTTTGCTTAAGGGTACGAAATATGTGCCAACATTTCTTCCTTCATTAGTTGAATTTATCAATGAAATTAAACTGTTTTGTAGAAAACTTAATTTGAGAGTGTTGTTTGGTGCTAAAAAACAACATCGCTCACAGGAGAATGAAGCAAATACCTTTGATTCAAACAATGATATCATGGAAGATTCTTTGTTGGACATTTCTCTACATGATAATCCATTTGTTGTGTGGGACTCTGAGAATGAAAATGTGGAAGACATGTCTGAAGTAAGTAGTGTAACTAATGTTTGTAATGAATGTGTGGAAGACACGACTGAAGTATGTAGTGTAACTAATGTTTGTAATGACTGTGTGGAAGACATGTCTGAAAGTAGTGTAACTAGTGTTTGTAATGAATGTGTGGAAGACATGTCTGAAGTAAGTAGTGTAACTAGTGTTTGTAATGAATGTGTGGAAGACATGTCTGAAGTAAGTAGTGTAACTAATGTTTGTAATGAATGTGTGGAAGACAGGTCTGAAGTAAGTAGTGTAACTAATGTTTGTATGAATGTGTGGAAGACATGTCTGAAGTAAGTAGTGTAACTAGTGTTTGTAATGAATGTGTGGAAGACATGTGTGAAGTAAGTAGTGTAACTAGTGTTTGTAATGAATGTGTGGAAGACATGTCTGAAGTAAGTAGTGTAACTAATGTTTGTAATGAATGTGTGGAAGACATGTCTGAAGTAAGCAGTGTAACTAATGTTTGTAATGAAAGCGTGGAAGACATGTCTGAAGCAAGAAGTGTAACTAATGCTTGTAATGAAAGTGTGGAAGACATGTCTAAAGTAAGTAGTGTAAATGTTTGTAATGCATGTGTGGAAGACATGTCTGAAGTAAGTAGTGTAACTAGTGTTTGTAATGAATGTGTGGAAGACATGTCTGAAGTAAGTAGTGTAACTAATGTTTGTAATGAATGTGTGGAAGACATGTCTGAAGTAAGTAGTGTAACTAATGTTTGTAATGAATGTGTGGAAGACATGTCTGAAGTAAGTAGTGTAACTAATGTTTGTAATGAATGTGTGGAAGACATGTCTGAAGTAAGTCGTGTAACTAATGTTTGTTTTTCAACTGGGTATGGAAAACTAAAAATACCCAAGGTGCCCTATACTTGTTCTTTTGTAAATCATGGAATTTGAGTAAAGAGCAATGGTCAGCTCTTAAACAGTTACACACTGTTACTGACCAATATGCATTCACGCAGGCAGATAAAGGTGGAAATTGGATGATTCTGAATAAAAGAGAGTATAACAATATGGCCTTGGAATTGTTGTCAGATGACAAGGTTTATAAAAAGTTACCAAGTAACCCAATAAAAGAATTCAATGGAAGGTTGTTGGAGTTAATAGAAAGAGGGGAAAGACTGGGAATTTTTGCTCATGGGGATGTTAAAAATCTGTATTTAAAACATCTGAAGGATGCCAAGTTTTTTGTCATTGCAAAAATTCAGAAATCAATGACTAAACCCCCTGGAAGACTGATAGTATCAGAGATGGGTTCTTTTTTACAGAACACAGGTATCTTTTTGGACTCCCAGTTAAAGATATACCTCCCTAGAGTTGCAATCATATATTAAAAGTACCTCTCATGTGTTGGAAAATATAAAAAAGATTCAGTGGGACCCAAGCCTTTATCTTGCCTGTGTGGATGTCAAGTCCTTGTACACTAATATTAATATCGAGATGGGCCTGGAAGCAATGGTTAAAAAGTTGTGTGAAGGACCAAAAACCACTTACATTTATCAGTTGTTAGAATTTGCTTTAATCTATAATTATTTTGTTTTTGAAGATGATTATTATTTGCAATTGGAAGGAACTGCAGTGGGGGCGGCCTTTGACCCATTCTATGCAGTTTTGTTCATGGCACACTTTGAAAATATGTTTGTGTATATTACAGATTTTTTTAAGAACTGTGTGATCATGTTTAAAAGGTTCATTGATGATTTGATTTTTGTGTGCAGGGGGGAGACTACTGAGTTTTATCAATTTATGAAATTATCTGGTCAAAATACTTACGGCTTGGAATTTACTTATAGAACTAGCAGGAATAGAATGCAATTCTTGGATGTTGAATTTTATGTAGATGAAAGGGGCATTTTGCAGTATAAACCATACCATAAGGATACGGCTGCGGATAGCTTTTTGGAAGCTGGCAACACTCATCCTGGTCATGGTCATTTGATAAAATCCCTTCCTTATGGTGAATTTAGAAGAATAATGACCAGTACTTCTGATAAAAAGATGTTGAATAGGGAATTTGATCTAGTTAAGAAAATATTATTAAAGCATGGATAAAGTATGGAACATATAAGTGAAGCTTTAAATAAGCTGAAGAGAAACACAAGCTATAAATGGAAAAGTAGTGTTTCTATTCAACAAGAGAAGTTTGTTAGTAAAAATGAAAAAGAGAAGGTTGATGTAGAACTCCTTTTCTTTGTGAACAAATTCTCTCCCCTTTCTGAAGTACTTAGGGGGTTAGTAAATGACCTTTGGCCGGTGGTATGTAGGGATGAAGTAGTAGGGAAGTTATTTCCTGAGAAAGTTACCTTTTCGTATGGTAGGTTTAATAATTTAAAAGAGTTGTTAAGAACAAGAAATAAGGGTGAGGCAGTTAAAAGAAAGGGAGTATTTCCATGTGGGGTTTGCAAAGTATGTGATAAATTGAAAAATATTGATGGATGGATAATAAATGGAAAAAGGTTTCTGGTTAAAAATGAATTTAGTTGTAATTCGTGTGGTGTAGACCTTGTAAATGGTATGGGGGACAGACAAAAAGAAAGGTGAAACTCAGAATATTGGAGCACTTGGGTGATGTAAGAAATAAGAGATTGGATAAACCAGTGGCACAACACTTTTGTGACACACATGGGGGTAGTATAGATAGTTTTTTCTTTAGTGTATTAGCAAAACCTTTTGAAGAACATACTATGGGGGGTTGAATTTAAAAGGAAGTTGATCAAGTTAGAAACTAAATTAATAGTATATTTTGAGCACTTTATATCCTATGGGTTTCAATCTGGATATTGATTGGGGCATTTAGATGCTAAATTTAGTAAATTGAGTTTAGCTTATCTACAGAACAAATGTGTTGGGCAGGTTAAAAAGCAATGCATTTTGGATGAACAAATCAATTCATTAATTTGATATTAATAATGAAAAAATATGTGCAATAATAGTGAGGATGAAATTAAAAAAAAGTTTATATTAAATAAAATTAATTTATAGGTTATGAATAAATATTTATAATTGAGTTTCAGGGGTAGGTTGAAAAGTATTTTTTTATGTGTTTGAATGTATAAGTTAATGTGGTATATGTGGAAATGTGAAAATGTGTTATTTTATTAAGTAGTAGAAGTGGTTTATCCTTTTGAGAAAAGTGTCATTTGGGTATTTCATTCACACTGTGTTGAGTTAATTTATTTAATACAGTTATGATGTATGAGAAAGTGTGTGGGGGGGTACATCTTTAAGCTCTAATCTGCATAATGATTAAAGTATTAAACTGTTTAATTATTTAATTATTTAATTAAATTAAGATGAATTAATGTTGAGATGGAATATAAAAAGCTGCTTTGATTGTATGAAATTATTCCATTGAAGGCTTATGAGGCCGAGGTACCAGGATGTATTGAATAAAGAAAGAAAATTGGCAGCTACAGCAGTGCGTGTGTGTTTTTGATTGAGGAGAATTCCTAGTATTCTAGCTTCTTTTGGGAGCTTGTGTGGTCTGGTGTTTGCACTGGTTTCCTCCCACATTCCCAAGACACGTTGCAGGTGGACTGGACATTCTAAATTGGCCCTAGGTGTGATTGTGTGTGTGTGTGTGTGTGTGTGTGTGTGTGTGTGTGTGTGTGTGTGTGTGTGTGTGTGTGTGTGTGTGTGCCTTCTGAGGAAGGTTCACCACTGGGCTGGTAACTTGGCACCACAAATCTGTACTGCCACTTGTTCTGCAGACCAGTGATCTGTTGTGGTGACCCCGAATGGGAGCAGCCAAAAGGAGAAGAAGAAGATATGATTGCCTATATCATAAATTATAATTCAGTTAAGTTTTTTGCTTAAAAAAATAAGGTTTTTCTCAAAAAGTGGAAAAAAAATTACAGATCCTACTACATATTGTGACGTTGTGAGGTATTGCCAGCTGTACCAGGAGAAGTCAGACAGTGTATGTGTGTCATATGCCAGTATGGCTGGCTGAAGTTTTGTAAATAATTTTATGTCATTTGACTGTCACACTGATTTGTACAGATACTTGCACTAAAAATGCATGTGTGACAGTTGTTTATGTTAAGAATACTGCAACAGAATCTTAACAGAGTTCTGAATATGTAATGTGCCAGAGTCAGGTGACTAGATGTGATATCATTCTATAACTAACTGAAGGAAGGAACTCTGGCAGCAGCAGTTTGTTGTTTGTTTTTGTTTTGCTTTGGAGGTTGATATAAAAGATCTATGTCAGTTATGATAGTTCAGTTGTTCAGTTTTGTGTCAGTTCAGTCAGTGTGTAGTATCTCATCTTACCTTGTGGAAGTAAGCATCTCAGCAGTTCATCTTGCCTTGTGATACTAAGTGAGTTTACTAGGGACAGTTTTTCTTTAGTTCAGTTTGGAATAATACAATTTGATTAGTTTAGTATTATTTTCTTTTTTCTGCATCTGTGAGACTATTCAACTGTGTTATTTTTTTCTATTTCCTGTGAATGAAACTCAGTTGTTTATTGTAACTAAATTTTAAGTATTCTCCTGTGTTCTATTTTATTATTGATTATTAAATATTTTTATACCTTTTCATTGTGGCTGGTCTTTTAGAGAATACTTTTAACATCTTGAGAGTACTCGTGCTTATTTTAGAGACACTATAGCCACTCCAATGAGCTTTGTTGCTTTGGTCACAATCCACCATTTATATCAGTATTAATTTGATACAGTATAGTTTGTTACCCTCTGTAAGAGCTTAAAATATCTGACTGGTGGCAGCAATCTACCTTGTAGTCTGGAAAGAGGGGACACAACTGGTGAATCTGTGTCAGCCTTCTCCAAGTGTGTGTGTGTGTGTGTGTGTGTGTGTGTGTGTGTGTGTGTGTGTGTGTGTGTGTGTGTGTGTGTGTGTGTGTGTAAAATCAGATATTCAAGTGTGTGTGTCAGATACTTGGAACTGGGACACAGAGAGACCAGTCCCAGTGGCGCATGTTTTCTCTGTGCTCTTGAGGGAGATTGTGCTTGATGCAGAGAGTTGCATCTGAAATACTGTGTAAATCCATTTTTGTTTTTAGTGACCACCTGTCACTGGTGTCAGTGATGAGGATTGAGGCTCCTTGATTACTGGCCCAGGGTAAAGAGGGGTCGTCACACATATATTGGCAAGGTAGTCCACATATAATCTCTGCATGGAGTAAATGGTGATTACTGCACTAAACTATATTATAGGTTCATAGGTAGATACTAGGCTACCGGCCCTAGGGCCTATACAAGCCCAGCCAAAAAGGTACCCTGGCTTTTGCTGCCCAAGAAAATAATTTTCCTGTGCCACTGTCGAGCAGAGCCACAGACGTTTCATACATAATGTGTTAAGATTTCACTTAATGTACTGGTGTCTAAGGGCAGTCCAAACACTTAAATGGCCTTTTATAAATATTATCCTTATAGCTGATGTCCTTCTACTTGCATCTCAGATTAATACATTTTAATAACTGTATTTCAATAAACATTTCATAAATCATCTTTCTATCCCAAGTTAGATATGTCTAGCTATAGTTCCATTAAGAGAAGAAGTCCTGGGATGAATGAGATGAGAGGACAGATTATATCTGTACTGGGGTGATACCATGGGTGTGTATTATGCATGTGCCTTACATAACGTTATATTAATAGCAAGATTGTAAAAAAAATGTGCATCTTGTCTTGTGTTACTAAGAATTCACCTAAGAGACAGCTTTGACTTCTTAAATCTCTTAGTTATGGAATCCTAGTCTAGGAAGTCATGTGTTTAAATATTATGACTATAGTGTTTGTCTTGTAGAACTGCCAACATATTTGCTTTAGCCTTCCTTTGGTTATCTTTTTTTTTTTTTTTAATATTACTAAAACATGTTCAATCAAAAAAATAAATCTGAATGTTATAATTGCATACATGTGCATGTTTCTTGCTCTGGACAGGATATTATTTTTGAATTTTCATTAAAAATACCGATTTAAATCACACTGCAAGCTTTATTTCAAAGCTAGAAATTTGTAAAAAGATAATCTTTAGTGCTGTTATACTCTGTTTCACTTTTCCTGATATAGACTGTTTCGGTTATCAAGTATTTGAATTCAGAATAATTTCTAGCTAATGCATGTCTGGGATTATTTTTATTTCCCTAAACCATTCACAGACAACAGTATGATGCTAAGTAAAAATTAAACTGCTGAGTAACACTACACAATGTTAGTTTGAGGTTAATTAATTTATTTATTATTTATTTAACATTTATTGACCGGGAAAGTCTGACTAGAACAGAGTCTATTTTCAGAGGCGGCCAGTGGAGAAACTCTCCAGATGTATGTCTTTTAGAATGTGGGAGGAAACCGGAGTACCTGGAGGAAACCCATGTGAACACAGGGAGGACATGCAGACTCCACACAGAAGGCACCCCGGCCAAGAGACAAATCAGAGAACCTCTTGCTCTGAGATGACAGTGTTAACTGCTGCACCAGTGCACCATCCACTAACCTAGAAAAATGTGAACTTTTTATTGCAAAATGTTTGGTCGGAGACAGAATTAAATGTACTCTACAGGCAAAAGGGGGAATAACAAGAAATTATAATAACCCAATCACATAAAGCCAAAATAAAACTAGCAATGACCATTTTCTAATAAATAAAAAAAATAGTTATTTCCTAAATGGGTAAGTGAACTAGTCCTTGTCATGCTACGTACAAGATGTTGCCCATTTCACATCATTTATAAAGAATATGCCAGAACTACTTACATATAAACTAATAAAATCCAATACATGCATATTCACATGACTAAAACTGGGCACAACAGGAAGATGATGCAAAAGTTTGCAATATCACTATTTATAATATTTCTAAATGCAGAACATAGTGGTCTTTACTACCCTAGATACATTTTACCTGTACCATTCTCTAAATTATTTGAATTATATTTGTACATCAGTAGCATAGTGAACATGAGACTAAAAAAATAACTTCAAATCAATTTCAAATTTTTAGCTAGCTTGGGGGGTAGTAAAAGAAAATTTCATAATTTAGATATTTTCAAGATATACCTTTCATCTTCAGGAAAGTGAGCTCTAGCTAGTAGAGAAAGGAAAATAAAGATCTGCTCTCATAATAGCCAAAGGGCATAGTATGACTTTTTTAATGACTTTTTTATTATGATGGTACTGCAAACTTGGCTAACCAGAGATCCTGTTTTTTTTTTTTTTAATTTGGAGATTTGAGAAGCATATGCCGAATAAAAGAGTATGCAGTATTTCTGAGGGACTCCACTGATTATTTTCATGATTTCTGAAGATGCATCTTCCACCATCACTATTGAGGTTCTGTCCCTCAGCCTGTTTCCCATCCACCAAACAACATAAACATCAATTTAGGACACATTCAGCTTGTTAATTGTGTTAGCCTATGGTATGGTATTAAATTCTTTGGCAAGGTCAAGATATTTTGTCCATATCTTTTGTTACTGTCGCAAAGAAGTTTACCAGATTTGTTAGAACATATCTGCCTTTAGCAAAGCCCCATTGCTGGGGATCAAGGCTTATAAGATTGTAGTTTATTAGGCTACTTGTGACCCTTTCCATAGCCTTGCAGATAACGTTCATCAGATTAATGGGTCTTTAGTTTCTGGGGTCCATGGTGGGGCCACCCTTTTGAAGTATCATTACAAGTACTATGTGCCATACCTGAGGGACAAAGTCAGTGGCTAAGCTCAGGTTGAATAGCTGTAGGAGTAGATCCATCAGAACATGGTTAGTGCTGCTCAGTAGGTAGTTAGGCATGTTATCAGGTCACATGGAGGGTGTTTTTTTTCTTTTGGAAAGTACCTTTAGCAATTGTTCTTTTGTAATGAAAGGGGTTTGATATCCTTTGGAATATGTCAGTTTTGTACAGATCTGAAACATCTCAAACTCATTTGTTAGCTAATATATTTGTGATCTCTGCTGGACCAAGTAGGTAGTACCATTTTGAATGCATCAAGAGCAATTTTGGGTGTTATTTTTTAAATTCTTGATGTAAGTGAAGAAGGATTTCCAATTGTCCTTAAGTTCTGATCCTGGTATAAGGTCATGTGATGTGTTTGTTTCCCTAATGTTATTTTTCTATACTTTTGATAATGTTTTGTTGTTGACTTGATTTGTGGGTCTTTAGTTTTCCTGCACATTTAGCTTTTCTTTCCTATTGTATTGTTTATTTATACATGTGGATCATCAGGCTAGGCTGCTTATGAACTTCCCACTTTGTTTCTTTTAGAAACTGTCAGGTTAATACGTTTATCTAGGTGAGCATAGAATTTATTTGCATAACTACTAGCCATGTCAACATTTTGGGGATTACAGTTCTACCTGAATTTGGATGCATTACTGAACTCCAGTTGGTTAGTGCATTTGAAAACTTTGAATACTATAATATTTACATGTGATGGTTGGGAATTTTGAATGGGGAGTTGACTGTATATGGTCAGACTTAATTGAGGAGGGATATACCTATGGGATACTGCACATAGAATCTATTTTATAAGGACATGGAAAAGAATATTTTGCCCTCTAGTCAGTTCTTTGACCATTTGGTCCAGGGAGTTCTTGTTTGTGAAATGAAAGCATTGTTTAGAATATCTTCCATTTGAGGTTTATGTATCCCAGTTTACTGAAGGGAAGGTGATGTCTCCTTGGATGATAGTGCTCCTGTGTATTTGAAGTTAATCCAGTATATTTAGGAATCAAACATGGTTTTCAGGAGCTAATGAGGGGGATCCTGTATGATATGGTCTGATAGCTGGTTTCATTTGGTGTGATTTGTATCTCATTAAATTCAGTTTGTGGGTCTCGAGGAATCTGCCTCAAGGTAAGATGATGTTCAACAAACATCGATACTCCACCATAGTTCCTGTTGGGTCCAAAGGTGTGTGAAGTGCAAAACCCTGGTAAAGAGTAAGGGCTTTTTGTACTTTTAAACCAAGTATTGGTAAAATTACACATATGAATGTGCTCCAGATACAGGAGGGCCTAAAGGTCAGGCAATTTGTTATTAAACTGGTAGCAGTGTGCAGAACTACCTTGATGTTGTCAAGTTCTTGATTTGTTTTGCATTTCTTCACTGGGAGATCCATTAGCTGGAGGACACTATGGTGCAGCAAAGGCTGTAGTCCATAAATGGAAGTCTTGGAATGAGAGGTGCAAGCTATGCTTGGCAATGTAAATATGGCTGAGCAGCAACTCATCTCAAGCTGATGCATACTGGATCCCCATTGAATGATATAATTTATGCATAAAATTGCAAAAATCAACAATTTTTTCTTTGTAACATGACATCTTTCTTGGAAAGAAGGGTTCCACTCTGTATTAGGGTTCTTCCAGCATTTATAACATGCATGGCAAGCTCAGAACTGCCTCGCTGCATATTCCTCAGTGTTTTGCATGCCAGATCATTTTCACTCACATAGACTACCACCATGTCATAATCATACATGTTTGGCTAGTCATGAGAGGCCCTTGCAATGTCAGAGATCTTGGTATCTGAAAGACAACATACTATCATCTTATTTATTTCCATCCTTGTGGGAGTAGAGTATGTGTGGTTGGCTTTGGAGTCACCCATCACAAATACATTTTTATTAGTAGAGGGTTTATGTGTACTAAGTTTCAGAGAAGTTTTTTTTTTTTGTCTGGTAACTCAGCTATGTGTTGTGCTCGATTTCCATTAAATCCTAGTCTTGCTTGACATTGTAGGCTTAAGCAATGACTTTTTTATAGTCTCAGCATATGATAATTTTCAAGGTATTTGTGTGGAATTCTCACAGACTGTTTTCACATGTGAGAGTGAGACCTCCATCTTAACCAAATATTGTATCACTCGCAGATAGCTTGTGATGAGATAAGTAACCATTCAGTTTCCATGAGCATCAAGCAATTATTTAATTGCCTGTGTATACCAAGTGCTATGAGGCTGGTAACTAATGATCATAGGATCATAGGAGTTTACTAGGCTATCGACCTGGAGGTAATTTCAAGCCTAGCCATTTCATCCCAATGTAATACTAGTCAACACCCAGGATTTCATTTAGTAATGATTGTCCATGTCCAGGGGGTTGTAGGGATATCACTGGTAAGAATTTATGCTGTCCCATCTACACTTCCAGGTTCCTCTTGAACAGGTGCTCTGTTACACATGAATTAATAGTCTATTCCAAAGATCAGGCAGTCACTGGGAGACAAATCTTTCTTCCAGCATGTCCTGGTTAAGTGGCAGGCCATATTTATGTCACTGGAAAGGGTAGTTCTAGTCCTGTTTGTTTTACGGATATGCAGTAAGTTCATTAGGTTTGGGTCTAAAATTGCTCTGCAAGATGGGCAAAAGTCTTCCCTAAGAAGTCTGTATGATACAAAGTATAGTGACAGGGACTTTAGTCAGTCTGTGTAAGTCATTTCCTGGAGTCCCTTGATCTTCTTTGTTGGAAAACACTGAGGTCTCACCAATTGCTGCAGGTGCTTAGTATGGTATATGCCGAACAGGGCATTATACTCAATTATGGGTTGGATTATGCCAAGTACAGACAGGTTATAACCTCCTTTGCTCTTGAGGGGATGCCTTTACTAATCAAGTGCACTACATAGAAGGCCTTCTTTATCACAGTAGATACATAGTGGTTGAAGTTAAGGTCACAGTCAATTTGTGATCCCAGATCCCTTACCACTTCATGGGTAGTTAGGGTATTGTTTTTGATTTGATAGTGTAAAGGGGCATTGTTTTTGCCAAAGAGAATGATGATGCATTTCTTTCCATTCAGTTTAAGACTGTGACTAAGATACCAGTCATTGGTCTGTGTAAACCCTCCAGGAATATATTGACATTATTTGGGGATTCAATAATTGCACCCAGTTTGCAGTCCTCAGCAAACTTGGTCAGCCACAACCCCTTAGTTTTGATCTGAACTTCTGAGAAGTATATACTAAACAATAGGGGGTCCAGAAGTGACCCCTGTGGCACCCCACTGGTGATAGGTCTGCTGGTTGATGTGGAGTCACCCACTTTGATAGTGGGTGTCCAATTTGTGAGGCAGTTGCCAACCCATCTTATAACAAAGGAGTTTACATTCAGTTTGGTAAGTTAATCAGTAATGCCTGAGTGTGGGATTGTGTTGAAAGCCTTAGTCAAGTTGAGGCATGCTGTGTGCACAAATTTGCCCATGTCAATAGCCCTGGTCATATTTTCGAAGAAATCCACCAGATTTAACAGGCAGGATCTGCCCTTCACGAAGCCAAATCGTTTTGGATCCAGGGTTTGGAGGTCACCTATGTCTTTATTTTTGAGGTCCACAATAATATGTTCCATTGCCTTACAGATGAGGCTGGTCAGGCTTATAGGTCTGTAATTGCCTGGGTCTGCTGCTAGGCCACCTTTGAGGAGGGGAATAACTGTTGCTGTTCTCCAATACACAGGAACAAAGTCTGTGGTTAGGCAATGATTGAAAAGTATATGTAATGGTGATGCTAGTTCATGTTTTAGCCTATTGAGAAGTCAGTCTGGGATGATGTCTGGACCCATAGAGGCTGTGTTTTTTGCCTTAGACTAGGCTTTAACGACCCGCTCTTCAAATATGTGTGTGTGTGTGGGGGGGGGGGGGGGGCATTTGTGATAAGTTTGGAGGGGTTTAAGGGAGTGAAATTTTCACCAAACCTATCCACTAGTAGGTTTGCTATCTCTGTGGGGTCAGTGTGTGAGATACCGTTAGTCACTAGTCCTACTTTTTAGGCTATGTATGTAACTGTAAAAGGCCTTATGGTTATCCTTGGCTGTGCTTGCTATGTTTTTCTCAAATAAGCCCTTAGAGGATTTGACAAGTTATCTTATTTGCCTGTTGAAGCTGAGGAGGTGCTTTTCCACTGCTGGGGCCTCACCTTTGTTTTCTTAGACAGCAACTTTTTGCATTTATTTAAAGTTTGTGGTGCTGGATGTCCACCACTGTGGTTTGTTTTTACTTGGGGCTCTGGCTTCATTTCTTTCTGGTACAGCCAAGTTTATATAAGACAAGCTCTCTTATTTTCCATTCACAGTATAGAAATAAGGGATAGAAGACTTACTTGTACAGCATGTGACTTGTTTGAATAAATTCTAATATGTGCAGTATAATAAACATTACTAGAATATAACATTGGCAGTATAAAAATTAAATACTGGTAATGGTCTAACTAAAGTACAAATGGCTAAAGTAACTTAATTGGTCCTGATGTAAGAGGTGGTGCCTCAGCACAGACTGTCAGTGGCTAGGGCTCTATTTAGTTTTGCTGAGAATAAAACTTTAATTGAAATGCCTGTTTCTAGTGAGTACGAACTTGCATGTCTCTGAGTGAAGCACAGCTCAGCTCAATATAGATTGGCCAAGGAATAAAAGATACTAATGTTAAACAGCTTTTAGCATTAGATTCAAAGAAAAATGTATAAAAATGGCAGAACCGCTTCAAAACTGATTTAAATAGCTGAGCACAGCACAGAACCCCCTTGAAAAAGCATTGCAAACAGTAGAACACTTTCAGTTAACAGCTGTAACTCAAGATTCAGAGGAAACACAGTAAAATGCAGAACAAAATCACAAGAACCACTTGAGACTGATTTAACTGGTTAGATGACTAAGTGCAGTAGAATAAATATACTTGGATGTAAAATGGATACAAAACACCTTGCTTGGCTTTAGCTTGTCTCAAAATGCCTTGCTTGGTTTTAGCTTATGACCTCAAGATAACCAGTGAGTGGAAAATCCAATATCACTGGTATAAAACTTGAGGTCAGGGAACTCACGATGAAATTAATGTACAATTTGCAAAATTATTTGCAAACATTTAACAGAGATCTAAGTAGAACATCCAGATAGTAAACTTAGTTTACCAGCAAAAACATTCAAGTGTTTTACCTTCTATGTTATTGAAACAACTGAGACCTGCAGTGGCTGTAAACATGCAACTCTGTGTCAGATACACAGCCAAATACTGAGTCATTACAATTACAGTCACACATGCTCATCTATATAAAATAAATACAAATATGAAAAATAATGTATTACCTCACCTAGGACATGAATACAGACAACAGACCCAATGTAATATTTCTGAAGAAATCTGTCAGCATTACAATTGAAGCTGGTGTGGATTACACTTTTACAAAGTAAATTATCGTTCCTTAAATGAACAGATTGGTCCCTATAAAAATATTCATTAAAGCATACAGAGTTCCAAGTGTAACACTAATAGAAAGATTGGTAGGATTAGAACAAGGTATGTACAGGAGCCCAGTTGCAAAAGCACAAACATTGTTCAGACTCACAGAGGGGTTTTTAGTGGGAGTGGATGTGTATCAGAGCTTAGCTCTAAGCCTACTGCTGTTCATATTAGTGATGGACCACATTAGCAAACAGGCCAGGGGACGGATAAACAAAAGCTATTGTATGCAGATGATGGCATACTATAGCATAATCTGAACAGAAATGTGAGCAAGTGGTAGGAGACTAGATTACAAAGTGAAGGCATATGGTATGAAACTGAGTACCGACAAGACAATGGTCATAGGACTAAATGACGGAAATTACGAGCAGCTTAGAACTGAGACAGAAAGGAAAACAGTGAATCAAGATAATAGCTGCAAGTATCTGGGAGGTGTAGTTGAGGAGTTGGGAAATCTCAATGAGGAGGCCAAGGTTAGAATCAGTGGTGGTGCAGCCAGCTGGCACAATCTATCAGACGTACTGTGTGACAACAGAATGGCAAAAGAGTAGAAAAGTAAGGTGCACTAAACAGTGCAGGCTGCTGCATAAGTTCATAGGTGTTTACTAAGCTAATGACCATGAGAGCATTTGTAAGCCTATCTATGCATCCCACATCTCTGACAAGTTCTGATACCCTTGATAAGTGTAAGCAGGGGCTTGGGAGATGAAACATTTACAAACAGGGGCCTGGGAGATGAACCATTTACAGGCTGCCTGTGTCCATTAGAGACATAGGTGCCAAACCATGGATAACTTTCCTGTTCTCCATCCAATTGTCCAAGTTACACCTGAATTGGGTTAGGGAGGAACTCCGCTTCACCTGTTCTTGAGATGGGGTAGTCTCTGAGATATATATCTGTCCCTATGGCAGGTCCTATTTATATCACATTCAAGGTTTACATCTTTAGAATTGGTAATTCTGGTGCTGTTTGTTTTGTTGATATGCAGGTGGTCCATCACAGTAAGCACTGACAATGTCTTGCATGCTAGGCATAGATCTCCCCTCAACAGCCTGTAGGAGACAGAATACAGGCACTGGGCCTTGAGGCATTCTGCATAGGTAATGTTACTTATGCCCTGTATTCTTTTAGTAAGGAACCTCTGTGGATGTTCCAATTGTTGGATATGCCTAGTTAGGTACATACCAAAGGGGGCACTGTACTCCATGATAGGTCTGATGAATACTAACTACAGTGGAACAATGACTTCCTTGAACCTAGATGCCATACTTTTGTTTATAAATTACGCAAAATAGAATGATTTCTTCACTACTGTAAACAACTGATGGTCATAGGCTAGATTAGGGGTGTGTTGTCAATATGATAGTTACCAAGGATGGATGAATTCGCAAAGGATACTGATATGCATTTCTTGGCATTTAGTTTTAGTCTATGGCTCTGACATCAGTTGTTTGTCTGTGTCAGCCATTCCCGTAGAATATTTGTGTCAGTGTGGGATTCAATGACAGCTCCTAATTTGCAATCATCTGCAAATTTAGAAAGCAAGAGGCCATTGACATCAGTCTTGACTTCAGAGAAGTAAAGGCCATAAAGCAGTAGTCCCAGGATGGATCCCTGAGGGACTCCACTTATAACTGGCCTCTGTAGAGGTAGACTCCCTTATTCTAACTTCATGGATCCTGTCTGTCAGCCAGTTAGCTATCCACCTGGTGACATAAGGGTTTGTACTTAAACTCTTGAGTTTGCCAACAATGCCTGAGTGTGGTATTGTGTTAAATGCCTTGGCCAGGTCAAGGTAGGCACTGTGAACCATTTTTCCATCATCCATTGCTTTAGTGGCCTTCTCAAAGAAGTTCACAAGGTTGAGTAGGCATGGTCTGCCCTTGAGAAAACCAAACTAGGATGAGTCAAGTGTGTTGAGGTTTACTGTATCATTATTGGTCATTTCCATGAGAATTATTTCCATGGCTTTGCATATGAGACTAGTGAGACTTATGTGTCTGTAGTTTCCTTGGTCTGTTGATGGTCTTCCTTTGTGCAGTGGGATGACCATTGTTCTTCATTCATGAGGCATGAAGCTTGTTTGGAGGCTACAGTTAAATAGCAGTTCAAGAGGCCCTGATAGGTCATGTTTCATGATATTTAGAAGGCATCCTGGGATACTCCCTGTGATGATCTGAACATGAAAAAGCTCAAGTACATTGTCCTGTTTTACCATCTTTGATGTATATATATTTTTGATGCAAACCTTGACACCTCCACCTTTATTCCCTGTCTGTGTGGTAGCTAGTCTAAATGCGTGGAATGCATTATAACCTTGCACTGTCAATGTGCTCTCCATGGCTTTAAACCATATCTCAGTGACCGTATAGACATCAGCATTCTCTAGCCTGCACTAATTCAACCAATGTTTCTAGGACTCTGAACCACCACAGTGCTGCCCAAATCAGCTTTCTTGGGACCTTGTCATATGCTTTTTCCAAATCTAGGAATGTCCACTTGGACTCTTTCGTCATCTCTAGCTTCTTCTCAACTCTCTGTCTCACTGCAAACATTGGGTCAGTTGTGCCACATCCTGATTGGACTCCATACTGCTCCTCTCCCATCTTACTTTCTACTGTTCTGCGTATCCGGTTTTCAATCACCCTCTCCAGAACTTTCATGCAGTGTGACTGGAATTTCATACCTCTGTACTGCCTACAGTTGTGAATGCCCACTTTGTTCTTGTGGACTGGCATGAGTATGCTTATTCCCCAGTCATCTAGGATATGCCTTTCTCTCCACACTGTTATGAGTACCTTCAAGAGCCATTTCTCCCCTATCTCACCCAGCATATTTATCATATTTGCTGTGACCACATCTCAGCCTAATGCTTTCCATGTTTTCTTTAGTGCTGTTCTTATTTCTTCTAGGTGGTCTTCCCTTCTTTTCTCATTGCAGGCAGTGTCTGGGGCAGTACGGCTTTTCTGGGGTTTTCTTCATTCACAACTTTTGGAAGTACTCCTTCCATCTGCCTTTGATGTTCTGTGGACTGGTGAGCAGTTGATTGCTGGCATGCCTTATAAAGAGTATCTAACTATCTTCTTTATCTTTCAGTCTCTGTCTTGCAACCTGATATAGTTTCTTTGTGCCACCTACTGAATCACTTTTCAAAAGCTGGTAGAGTGCCTCCAATGCCCTGTTCTTTGTTAGAAAGCCAGTATTCCTTCCTAGCCTGGTCCATATTTTCCATCTCCCTCTTTTTTCTGCACTCCTTCACTAGAATCTAAGCCAACTATTAAAATCAGTCATCTTTTGTTTGTATTTTGGCATCACCCTTGGAGTAGGTAAAATGCTGCTCAGTGCTAGGCTCATACCAGCCTGGGGCACATATTCTACAGGATGTCTCTCTTCATATAGTCTAGGGAGGTATGTCTCAGGTCATTTATATTCACATAGACTATGACTGAGTCAAACTGGTACTTGCGGCTCAATGTCCTGACTGTGTAAATAATATGGTGGAGTCTAGCCCCTGATAAACAACTGACAGTGACTTTCTTCTTACTTAGCTTGGTGAGAGGGACATCATTGTGACTCACAATGAAGTCTCCAGTGATAAGAATGCTGAATTGTGTGGTGGTTTGCCTTATGGCTTTAGAAGTAGAAGATACATGAGATGTTACTGTATGTGTTGATGTTGGGGTTGTTTTGAAATAGTGCATTCAGGGCTGCTGATGGTATTTGTTATGTGTACTTCATCTATAAGGTCTTTGGGGCTTAGGAAGGTTACATTTAAGTGCCTCAGCATATATGTGTGTGTGTGTGTCCATGTGCCTCCTTTGAATTATGTGTGATGGGTGCAGCGTGTGTACAATTGGCAACCCTATTAACATTAGCAGTACTTTTATGTGAGAGCTGTGCTTCCAGTACATTGTGTAAATACATCTTTCACATATCATATTAGTTTGAGAATTAACTGACTGTCCTTAAACATGAGGCAATTTCTGCATTGCCTCAGGATGTCCATATCTACCAAGTTGGTAATGGTGATAGCGAGAAAGTTCATATCCATGGCAACAGACCCTATTTTATTGATTAGACAGTTGGAGTGAGAATATAAAGCAATGTCAGGGGTAGCCATTTTGCAAATCCGGGATCAGTGCATGTCACTTCAAACTAGTTGTCCTGTGTGCAACTACGTATTGGTGAAATTTCAATTGTGATGTTACAGGAAAAAATGTAACTTAAGGTGCCTGTCTCTCAACAGGGCACTGCTAAACACTTGAGTGGAAACTAATAAGTAGACCCTGATGATTTATGGATGAAGTACTTGGAAGATATTCTACAAAATTTAGAAACAAATCAAGCAGTACTTACTGAAAAGAAATAATTAGCTTATCAAGAATGATGAAAAGAGGGAGTCGTGTGAATGGCTACTGCCTGGCTACTACTAGTGCTGGTCTCACCACAGCTTCACTCTGCTAGAATACAGTGCTCCTTTGCTTCTTCTCTCACCAGAATCAAAACATTAGCACCAATCCCAGATGAGAAGCAGTCCACAGCCTGTTTGGTGAGTAAGCCTGTTTGATGAGCAATAGTCTTGTCCCTGATGAAGCAAGGGTCTGTAGGCTTGTTGTAGCCTTTTCTTGGTAGATGCCTTGAACAACAACCAGACCAATCAGGGACATCAAGCACAGGCACTCACTAGAAACAGTCAGGAATCAATGCACTCTGCTCTTTCTCTCACCAAGAGCAAAATATAGGCACAAATTCTAAGTTGGTAACAATGAAGTAGTTATTTGGCTTTCTGGTGACTAGCACTCTCCAGTAAATAATGTCCCTGTGCTCCTTCTTTCACCAAGAGAAAAACTGAAGCATTAATCCAAAGATGACTACTGAGTGCTAGAATGTGGGTTCTCCAATAACTGGTGGTCCTGGAGTAAATGTTGCAGATTTTAAAGGTAAGAAAAATGGGTTAATATCCTAAGACCTGCAGTGTTCACTAATCAGTTAGATATGAAAGAGGCTGTAACTTAAGATTTAGCTAAGTGGAGAGCTACTAATTTTAAAACAGCAAGATAGAGTGGAAGGAGTAGGCACTTTGTATTATGGTTCTATGGAATACAGTGGGATGGCCAATAAATTTAGAAAGTTGATGAATAGTATATTCTGGTTCTATGGAATACAGTGGGATAACCAATAAATTTAAACAGTTACAGGGGAATGATTTCACAAAATGATAATTTTGTGCTTACAACATCCAATGAAAAGGGTGAGGGAAAGAGATATGTGGTCAAATTAGCATAAAGGACAGGTGACTAGAAAGACAGATGAAATTAAGAACACAACAGCACCAGGGTAGGAGGGTGTAAAAATTAATTTCTGTGTGACTCATAAGAGACCCAGCTGTGATCTCTTTCCTAGTTTAAATATGCAATTAAAAACAGAATACAAGTAAAACACAGTGTAAAGAAAACAAATCGTAATATACAAAATATAAGAAGGCAATAAAGTAATACAAAATACAAGAAAGCAAAAACAAACTACCCTTTCCCTCACAGCAAGTTGTGGCAGAGTCTGAGTGAGTTTTTATAATGCTTCTGAATGGCAAAGAAAAGTGAGCAGTAAAGGCAGACCAGCTGAGGAAACTTGAAATGGCAGTGATAAACTGACTGACATAGGCAGTAGAATGCAAACTGTGGGACAAAGACATGAGGACATCAGAACAAGAGCCAAAATAATGTTGGTTAAAGAGAAGGTGAAGGAGAACAGATTATAGTGGTTTGGTCACATGTACAAAAAAGCAAAAGACAATTTTGTAAAACAGATTTAAGAAAGTCTGGGAAAAAAGCAAGAGGAGATAAGGGCATCTAGTGAAGAGATGGATGGATTGTGTGAGAAAAGACCTGAGGCAGGTGGTCCTTACTGTGTAAAAGGTAGGAATGTGACTCTCAGTAGAGAGAAGTGGCAACAGTTAACAGGACACTCCAGCTCCATCTAAATGGTGGAGAAATGAGGTTGTTGATGATGATGAAGGCAATTTTCTTTCTGTTGCTGAACAAATGCACAAAAAAGTTGGATAAAATTGTTAGGAGTGAAGTCCAATGGTCCAAATACTTAAAACTAAGAAAGAAGAGGGTCACCGTATAATATGAGAGTTAAACCAAAGCCTGCACATATGCCATATTAGTTACTGAATAACACTTTATTGCCATATGAAAAAACTGATAAATGAAATAGAGAAGTAACAAATCCTACAAGGAGAGCTGTATCATACAGTTAGACTCAAGATCTCTATTAAATGAACCAAGTCATTGTTATCATTGCCTTGAGAAAGAACTCCTTACCCAAACAATTTACTTTGCTCTGATGGCATTTGAAATGTTTTAGTTGATGGGAATGGTGAACAATCATTAAGGGCATTTATTGGAAATCTGTTCTGAGAAATACTCCTGACCCAGACACTACTGATATGTAAAACATCAGTAAGCATTATACTTCAAGGCAGCATCTTACTTGCCACACAGACAGTGCAAGACATTCACAACACTTGATAATGTATTACAACTTGACTTTCTGAGTTGAGGGGGAAATCATGAGTAAGGTGCTTCCATGCGACTATTATTATCCACTAAGTAAATGTGCTGTATTATACAGTACAGCAAAGTGCACGTTACTTCTGGCTGAACTTCAGGGTCATCTCTTAAGATTACAGTGTATTGGTTTTCAGAAGCTTGGCTGTTGTAACCTCATGTTGGTAATTTCTGTTTCACTTATACATGATGATGATAATAATAATAATAATCTTATTTGTTAAGCAGGTAGGCCCATTGGACACACAGTCCTTTTGTATGGATAACCCAGGAGCAATGTCTGGTTAAGGGACTTGCTCAAAGTCACACAGTAGGCAGGTGAGAGCTGACGGAATCAAACCCTGGATGACAGGAACTACAGCTTGCAACCTTAACATCTGTGACAACTGCCAAAGCTCTAGATGATTTCTAGATTATATATTTAGATTACATGAAGACTATTTTTGACAGATGTACTTGAAGATTTTGGATAATATGTCTCTCATGCACTTTATTTTTAGTATTAGTTCAATCAAATGTTAGCTCCCTTACTGGTTTTGCAATAAAATATTGCTGTTCCTTAGTAAAATGTATTATTTTTTATGATAATACATAAAGGATAAGAGTCACTAAATGATGTCAGATAACAACACTCTTCATTCTTCAAACTACGTATGGTAAAGCAGTTTCCCTTACTTTCACTTTTCTTAATGAAATAATACTTACATTTAAAAATTACCTCTAATTTAGGGACTTTGATGCTATTAATTTTTGGCTTGGCTTTGTATTAGCTGACAGATGTCAGTGCTTAAATAAAAAGAAAATGGATAAATGTACTCAGGAAAAAAATTAACACAAAGCCACAATTGGGCTTAATTTTATTTATTTCATCATTTGTTTAATAAGGTAGCCTCACTGGGCCAGTAGTTGTTTTGCTATGAAGATTAGAGAAGAAAGGCATTTTCTTAATGTCTACAAAGAATCTGATAATTTAGTCATTAAGAGATAATTTTTGTACACACAACAGTTGCTTCAAATTGGTAGAAAGCTTGGAATAGTTTGCCTGAGGCTGGGTTTTAGCATTTGTCAACACAGCATATAAACCAGCTCTGCTGTAATAGATAAAAGCACCATATAGAAAATACGAGAATAAGTTTAAACAAAACAACTGCTTTTCAGAAGAAAATGTCATACCATGTTTTATAGAATTTAAACTAATTTGCAGAACATCCAGAAAAGATTGTGACTCCAGTGCTCATATAATGACATGTAAATTTTGATGGAGATTTGTTATACCAGAAGGACATGATATTATTCTTTTTAAAAACCCTTCATTGCTTAGCTTGCTTCAAATGTCTAAGCACAAGACTATTGATCTCTTGACAGTTTAGAAAGGTGGTGGTGCTGCGGTAGAATTGTCACCTCACAGTAAGACGTTGTCCTGTTCGATTCTCAGCTAAAGCATCTTCTGTGTGGAGGCATGCGTGAATGGACATACCTTCGTTGAAGGTTGTGCATCAGGGCCAGCAACTCGGCACATAAAAATCTACTGCCAATCATTAGCGGACCAGAGTTCCGCTGTGGCGACCCCTAACCGGGAAAAGCCGAAAGACACAACAACATACTTTCATCTACAAACTGATGGCAACATTTGTAGCATAATTCTTGTCATGTGTGCTTTAGAAATAAAAGATAGGCTTAAGTATAAGTCAGGCCTTGCTTATAAAGTCAGCACTGCAAATTTAAATTTTAGAATGTTGCAAATCTTTCCACCTAGTTTGTTTAGATATTACCTGTTATGGAAATCCTCATACAACTGTTTTGGGCCATAGTAAAACCAAATTCTGACAATATCAAATGTTATCTTGTTGTGATTCATTACATAGATTTATTTTATGGAAAATGGAGAGAAGTACATCAAGATGTCTCCATGTGTCTTAGGCAAATTCAGGCAATAAAGGGTCTAATAACTATATTGTGAACCCCCATAAACAGAATAGCAGACTTTTTATACACATTACAAAAAATGAAAACTGTTAATGTTACTTAAAAATGTTGTTATGAGAAAATAAAGTAGGCATACCATGCACAGGTAAATCATAACCAAAAGATATTACATCTAGGGAACCTCATCTTATAATGTCATAATGATTAAAATATCTTTTGTGCATGTGTATATTTGTATATATATATATATATATATATATATATATATATATATATATATATAATATATATATATATATATATATATATATACACACTTACATATTCATAAATATATATGTATATTTTTAAGACAGAAACACATAGCTAGAGATGTAGTTATAGGTATAGATGTGAGCACAGATATGTAAGCATGTGGCTATGTATAAACATATGCATGTACATATTGAAAGGCATATAGATGACTAGATACCTAACCTAATACAGGTATAGCTATAGCTATAGACAATGACATATATATATAAGTATATGCATAAATGTAGGTGTAGAGATATATAGATGGAGATGTTACCGGGATAGATGTACATATGGTATAGTTGTAGAGAAAGAGATAGTATAGACACAAATATGTAAATATGGTGTGATCCCTTGAACCAAAAGTCAGTACCATTTCATTAACATATAAATCAGAGAATGAACCTGGATGCCACTGTTCAGTGAAACAATAAAGCCACGGAGGGAAATGTAGGTAGACAACTTCTTCCGGGTTATGCCTACTATTTCAGGAAGATGATGAGGGCATTTTTGTGCCTGTTTGTTAACTTTCCTTAGTGGATTGGTTTGTGACAGCCCACATCTGAGGAAGTGCTAGAAATGAAAACGAAGTGTTGAATACGTTTATGTGTTCTGTTGTTTTGTGGCTCTTACTATTAAACGGAAGTCTGCCTACATTTCCCTCCATGGCTTTATTGTTTCACTGAACAGTGGCATCCAGGTTCATTCTCTGATTTATTTGTGCAATTTTTCCTTGTTTGCCTGCCTTTTGGATTTATTATTTCATTAACGTAACTGAAGAAAACAGTGTTACTTGAAAAAATGAAAACCGCAAATTTAAAATGAAACTTGTAAATTGAAGTACTTTATATGAAGTTCAGAGCAAGCCTCTAATATGCAACCAACAAACAGGAAATCTACCTCTTATTTCCATATGTAGCATGGTTAGAGTGCATAAAGCACCACGATTACATGCCAACATTTGGAAAAAGATAACCCTGTTAAGGGCTACCATAGTGTAAAACCAGCCCTTTGGGGTTAAGGCCACCTTAAGTATCATTAAAATTAGGTCTTGTACTAAGAGAGGACAATGTCAGTTAGCAAAGAACAGTGGCTTAAATCAATGAGGATTAGTCACTCACTCTTTAATGTCTGATATTAGAGTTTTATAGTGCTTAATGTTCAGAAAAGAAACACTGATTCAAAACTTGTTTTTATTAACTTTTTAATGGAATTGGAGCAATGTTTAAAATACTGCCCCTGATTTTGATATTTTATTTATCAATGGTTTTTGGATCTATCCGGAACACTTAAACAAAGAAATTGAGAGGCATGCTGTGTCTATTTGACATTTCTCACTAAGTGCTTTATGGGCTTTTAAAGCTAGTAAAACAGTTCACTATCCTACACTTTCCCTTTTTTGTGTAACTGGTAGTGCATGGATCAAATAAAGCTCCATAAAGCTACAAAGAATAGAACTTCACTCTTTTTTTCAGATCACAGATTAGTGCAATGCAAATTAATTTCACATTTTCACTTGAAAACAAGCAAATACAAGCTTCAGTCAGTAGCATTTTAAGATAATTCAGACTGTCAAGTAACTAAGAAGAAAATGATCCCTATGAAAAGATCATCCTTTATGTTGGTTATAGTTCTTACAGGAGTTTAGAATTGTCAGTTAAAAGTCAACAAAATCAGAACATGTCAGCTATGCTAATATTTTAAAACAGAATTTTTGAACTATAGATATGCAGTGTAGCTGAGTTCATATTTTTGCAGAGTATCTTCCCTGATTCAAAATACATATGCATGGATGTACCGGCCAAAATTGATGGACGCTATGCAAAATGAAAATGTGTTTGAAAATGATGCTCCTCAATTTCTTACATAAAAATTCAAGATACTGAAAGTTTAAGTGTAATTGTCTCACTGGCTTTCCTAAAAGGTTATAGTGAGGTCAACAACTCTTTCCTTTACCTAAATAATGATCAGTCTATTATGTCTGCAATGAAGCGTGTTTGCAAAAAAACTAACTTTAACTTTTATAAACTGCCAAAAGCAATGAAATATGTCACAACTCTGTGGTCAGATCTGCACCGGGAATATGACTATAGAGTTATGTTCTTTTCTTGTTCGGCATGTTCAGCTGTGACAGTGACATATCTCATGGAACTCTGACAAGACTATCTTTTTGATCCAGTAAATAAAGTCACTAAAGAAATGCCTCCTTATATAGCAACAAGTTTCATATGGCATCTGCAGCCAGCTTCTGTTTTTTTGTGTGAACTATATTTTGGTAGTGGCACAGTCAGCACATATATTTCATTCAATCAAAAAATACCTAACATTTTTAAATATTATACAGAAGTCACAAACTGATCTTTTATTGGCCTTTCTATCTCAAATTCAGTTTGCTCTGCCTGAGTGGGCCTTTTTTCTTTAAACAGATTTTTCTACTTGGATAATCCTCAGAGTATTACAATTTTGGCTGTTTTATGTCATTTCCAAGATTCAAGTCACAAAACAATTCCCTGGGACCATGCTTTACAGAGCTGTGATTGTCAGTTCTGAGGGCACAGTGTTGATTTTCTGTGACCTTTTAGCAAACTTACATAAAAATCCCCTTGCATAATTCTCTGGCAGGTATGAGCACTGTCTTACCAGAGGACAGTTTTGGCTATTCTATGCTTTTCCCCTAATTCAAGTTGCATAACAATCCCCCAGTGCAGTGCTCTGAGTAGCTATGACTGTTACAACTATCCAATTTGTCTCATATGAAGAGTTTGCTCTGGACTGTCTGACTAACAAAGGGCAATTATTCAGAAAATTAAATGGAAAATGTCCGCTTAAAAGATGGCTCTTACCACCCTTCCAAAATGTTCAGCAGACCCTGCCAAACTCAGCACCACTGTGAAACCTTTTCTTCCATAAATGTATAATTTTCCTCAAAAAGGACTTAGTTAAGAGCAACTTTATTAATAACAGCTCTAATGAATCACAGAAATATGTCCAGATTTAATGCATATTGTATGACCATGAACTAGAGATTTTTACTTAATTGTGTGCCATCCAAAATTTCCATTCCTGTCAGAAAAACACATACCAAAAGTGTATGGAAGTGAACTAAATTCTAAACCATTGAGTTCGCAGACAAGAAATAATCTTTCTGCACTTTCTCTTCCTCTGTAATGTATTTTAGTTATAGCTGGATATGTCTTGTGTTTAATTAATTAATTTGTTAACTGAGTAAGTGGTCTCTATGACCTTTGTCAGTCATGACATGGGTGACAAAGAAAAGTGTTAATGCTAAATATATTGGCAGTTTAGAGTAACCAGTCGAGCAGTATGTTTTATCTTTAGGTGGGAGAAAACTGGAATACATAGAAAAAGGAAAAAAATATGCATACATTGGAAGAATATGGAAACTCCACCTAACCTTGACTGGAGGTCAGGACTGAAGTGCGAACCCTGAAGCTGTGAGACGGAGAACTTAATAGCCGAGTCACTATGCAGACCTTACTGACACTGAAATTATTTTAATTTATTTTGGTTGTTGGTACCATTAAGGATACTACTGAAAACTGTAGTTTTCCTGTTGATGCTTATACAAGACTTGGAAATGCTACAATTAACTGAACAGAGATGGTCAAGATCAAAGGCTAAACATATAGCCTGTGTGGGAGTACTATATGTATAACAGCACTGTGCACATCTGTAAGAAGTTTCTCCTTTCCCCAGTCATATACTGCTCTACAGTTTATATGCATACATTTAAGGTGACAGGGTATACAGGCTTGATCTGCAAAAACACTTACTTAGGTGTTTGGGATTGGGGTTTTAGGGAAATAATGCTTGCAACCTGTTTTGATCGAACAGTATTTTTTTGATTGACCATGTGTAGATCTTTCATAGAAACAGTGAAAAATATTGCATACTTAAAACAGAAATGACTTGTCTTACTTAAACAAACAAACAAACAAAAATAAAGAGCTAGGATGGTGTGAAAAAGTTTTGTGCTTCAGTCTGTCTTGAATCGTACTCTATTACACGTTCTGGTAGTACTGTCAGTTGACAGATAAGATTCATTCATGTTCACCAAGTAAACTGGGGTCTACATTATCTTATCAAAAGATGTGTTCAGCGAACACAACTTCATCGACAAGTAAACAGCAAACTCTGTAATCGACAAATGGCTACATCAGCGACTTTTTTTCCCAGGAGAAAAAAGTGATTGGCCTAATAAACAAAAAACAAATGTTCAAACGCTGAACACATCTTTTGACAAGATAATATCGACCCGTAAGCCGTACTATTAGTGAAGCGGTGATTCTTTAGTGCCAACTAGATGTGCCATTTTACTTTATGGTTCGGTGTTCGCATAGTATTAATCAGGTCTCCATATGTTTTCCTATTTGTAAGGCTTCATTTGATTGTCTGGGCCTGTTATTATCCTCATTACAAATTTTAGTAAGCCACACACTTACCTGAAGCCTTCCAAGTAGCATTTTATTTATTATTTTTATTTATTTTACATTTGTTGACCAGGCTAGTCTAACTGGATATATGTCCATTTTCTGTA